>NW_026057584.1:100870575-100959164 GCF_023721935.1 Panthera uncia | reverse complement strand
AAAAAAAAAAAAAAAAAAAAAAAAAAAATGTGTATGGGAAAGCAGTTAACATTGAGAACATTCTACTCATTAACTTGGGAAAGCCTTGTTTCGCGGTGGAAAGACCTTGGGCCCCTTAGGAGCAAACTCAGGGTGACCAACCGTTCAGGTTTGCCTGGGGCTGAGGAGGTTTTTTGTTTTTGTTTTTGTTTTTGTTTTTTTAGGACACAGGACTTTCAGTGCTAATACCTGGGCAGTCCTGAGCAAACTGGATGCATGGGTGCCCTATGCAAGCTATTTCTGTCCTCCAAGCCCGATGTGCTCACCTGCTGAACCGCTGTGTTAAATGAGCACAGAGCCAGGAGTGAGGGGATACTCAGCAGGTGCTTACTGTTAGAAGCTGGTTGCAGTGCGCGTTTGGCCTCCACGGGGCTCAGGCATCCTCACTGTTCGGGGTAGTTAAGAATGGCTGGGTTACTTCTAGAAATCTGGCTTCTCAGGGAGTCAGGGAGCCAGCCCAGGGCTTTAGGAGATGTAGAAGCACCCTGGCTTTCCTGAGAGCGGCAGAAATTTGGGGAAAACACAGCTCCTGATGGTGGGAGAGGCCTGGTTCCGTATGGGGAGATTCAAGCCCGGGGGCTGGGCTGCAAATAGGGTAATTGATTCTTCATGTGCCTAGTTTTTAAAATTTCTACATAAAAGCAGAGATAAAACCCCATGTACCTATCCCCTACTTTCAACAATTAGTAACTCATGGCCACTCTTGTTTTATCTCTATGTTACTACCTACTCTCCTTCCCCAACGGTTTTTAAGCAAATACATCATATTTCATATATAAATACTTCTGTGTGTATCATTAAATGTAAATTTAAGAGTTCTTAAAAAAACAAACAAAAAAAAAAAAACCAAAAAAAAAAAAACCCCACAAAAAACATAACCTAGGGTGCCCGGGTAGCTCAGTCAGTTGAACATCTGATTCTTGATTTTGGCTCAGGTCATGATCTCGCGGTTCCTGAGTTCAAGCCCTGCATTGGGCTCTGTGTTGACTATGCAGAGCCTGCTTGGGATTCTCTCTCCCTCTCTCTCTGCCCCTCCTCTACTCCCACCCTCCCTCTCTCTTTCTCTCTCTCTCTCTCAAAAATAAACATTAAGGGGCGCATGGGTGGCTCAGTCGGTTAGGCGTCTGACTTCGGCTCCCATCATGATCTCACAGTTTGTGAGTTCGAACCCCGCATTGGGCTCTGCGCTGATAGCCTGGAGCCTGCTTCGGATTCCGTGTCTCCCTGTCTTTCTACGCGCCCCCCCCCCCACCTTATGCTTTGTCTCCCTCCCTCAAAAATAAATAAGCATTAAAAAAGAGAGAGAGAGAGTGATTTTGTTCAAATTAGGATCCAAACACAGTGGGCGCACTGCACTTGGTTGATTTGTCTTGTAGGGATTCCCCCCGCCTCTCTATGTTCCCCTACCATGCGTTTATTTGGACAAAGCTGGGTTTTTGCCCTATGGCAACTTGTACATCTGGATTTTGCTGGTTTCAACCCTCTGGAGTCCTTTTACATGTTCTTCCTCTACCTCCCACGCTTCTCGTCAGCAGAGAGTTAGATCCGGAGCCTTGATCAGATTGAGGTGAGATTACTTGCAAGAAAAGACAGAGGTGGAGCAGTGGGTCCTCGTGCGCTGCTCTCTGGCGACAGAGAACTCTTAAAGACGCACGAGTCTAATTTACCCACGTGTGGCAGGACCTCTGGAAACCTTCGCGTCCAAAAGACCAGGAGCCTCAGCAGCTGTCCCTCACAAGGTACAAACCTGGCCTCCTGTCCCTCACAAGGTACAAACCTGGCCTCCCTAGGCTCCCGTGCCCATCCCTGGCCAGGGGCACCCGAATCCCTCTTCCCAGTCACAGTGGTGGGGGAGTCCGCTCCAGGGCGGCTCTTCCCCAGACTCTCCCTGCCCCCCAGGACAGACTGAGGTGGGGACAGAAGGCACTGGAGGGTCCCCGTTTCTATCTCTTGCCCTGGAGGAGGTGAGGTGGCGGATTCGGAGGAGGTCTCTGGGGCCAGACACCTGGGTCACAGCCACTCTGCCGCTTAACTCACTTAACCTTCTGGATCCCGCTTACTTAATCTGTCAGCTGGGGATAATTGCATCTACTCCGTGTAAGGGCTTAGAATAGCCTTCCCAGGACACAGCTGATAAACGCTGCCAAGTTTAGCGGACCTTCTCTCTATCAGCTCTTCCATCTGCCTGAACACCCAGGTGAACCGCTCAGACAGTGCGGGTGGGAAAGGCAGCGGCCTGGGTTGGGAGGGGCCGCGGGGAGGTGGCATCACCCAGACACAGGTTACCCGGCTCTCTGATGCTTGCACGAGGAGTGAGTCATCTCTTGGAGTTAAGCATTGCTTTGTTCCCCCATTTCTCCTTTTGAAAAGCAAATACTCCTAGACGGCATTAAATCCCAAGTAATTTCTGGAGTTGGGAGGGAGGGGAAAAAAAAATGCAGAAAATGGAGACTTGGCAGGGAGTGTCTATAAAGGCAGCTCCCCTTCCCATCCTTGGGGGCAGTAACTCACCAGGTGAGAGGGTCGGGGCAGACTGAGCTCAGAAATGAATGGGGCTGTCCCAGGTTGTCCCAGGACGTCCTGGAGAACGGCCGCGTGGGCACACAGGCCTTCCAGAATCATTCTTAAAGGCTTGTGTGTGTGCGCGCGTGGGTGTGTAGGGTTATGAAAATCTCCA
This sequence comes from Panthera uncia, assembly GCF_023721935.1. Lineage (NCBI taxonomy): Eukaryota > Metazoa > Chordata > Mammalia > Carnivora > Felidae > Panthera > Panthera uncia. Next base: position 100,956,448 of record NW_026057584.1, on the reverse strand, counting down.
GGGTGGGATGGAACACGAGTATTTAGCGACCACGTCATATTATAACTTAAGTTTGAGAGAGGAAAAAAGCCCTTCCGAATTGCAGCACCGCCTGCAGAAGTAGAGCCCGCCGCAAAGTATCAGTGAAGCTGTGATAAGCTGGTAAGAATGAGGACCCAGAACACAGGTTTCAATGAGGCTGGAAAAACTGCGAGGCTGACTTGGCCAGTGGAGGTGTCGGCGCGCCCTCTAGAGGCCAGGTGCCCAAAGTACAGCGCGAGCCACGGTCAAAGCGCCCTGCGGCCCCGCGGCTCTGCGGGGCCCGTGGAGCTCAGCTCGCGGAGCGCGGCAGCCTACACGGCCCGTCCAGCAGGAGGCAAGACTTACACAGAAGACAAGGCGCTGGGGGACGAGGCACTGGCCCAGGCAGATGTTCGTCCTGGCTTACCCTGCCATGCCCCCAGTCCACTGAGGGTGGGAACTGAGCATTGGGGGTGGTAACGTGCAGATTAAAGGCACTGGGTTTCTCCTGGTTTAAAAGAGGCTTTTGCAAATATTTAGTTTTCAGACTTAAGACTCTCATCAGGCCTCTTCTCTGAAGGAGTCTTCCCTCTCATCCTTCCTTCCTGGGAGACCAGAGGCTGAGGGTGGTCTCTGGCCTGGGGCTGTGTCTGGGGCACCCCTGGATTCCTTACTGGTGTATGGATGGCTCCAGGAACTCAGGACCTGCTGATGTCTTCGGCCCCAAGCCCAGCACTCCCGTGGCCCTGTGCTTACTTGCCCTCACCTCGTGGTTGCTGGCACTGCTATCCTCGAGGCCTGGTTGCCTGGCTTATAAGTCCTGCCTATGTGCCTCTTCCTCAGATTCCCTTTGCACCTTGCAGAGGGAGTCAGCGCCTGGGTTATCCTTCTGGGACCACGAGCGCCTCTGGGTCCTGGAGCTGTCCCATCCCAGCCCTCAACATGGGCACGCTGTTTTCCCTGGCAGAGGCCTTCAAGCCTTCCCAAGATCTGCCCGAGTGCTTGGAAGTGGGGCGGGGGGGGGGGCACCTGTTTGAAGCACCCCCACCCTCAAATACCACAGTATTTTGCGCTTAGGGGACTTGATCTCCCTTCTCCATATTCAGCCACAGGAGGGAGAGAGGAAGAGATTCTTAGGACTCACCTCCTGCCCTCTCGCTCTCTTTTGCCAGCTGCCTTCTCCCTCCCTCCTAGACCTACCTAGAGGCTTCTTTTTGTCCCAGGGAGTGAAATCACCCCTTCCTTAGGCCAGATCTGCATTCTCTTTACACTGTAGTTTATATGAATGATCCACTCTCCACCCTCCAAGCTCTGCTGTTGATAAGTAATGGGAGGGAGGCTTTTGGAAATGAGAACCTTTTTTCTCTCCGTCAAGTCAAGTTTTCAAGATTGCTGTCTTTTTAGGATTAAACACACACACACACAAAAAAAAAACCATTAATTTGGAATGTGAGCAATCACACATTCGAAAGACCCTTCTTTTCTAGGTCTATAACTTCAAAAATGACAGCAGAAGATTATTATTATTTTGCTTCATTTCTATGTACCCAGCTTTTGTACTTTAATATAATTCTGCACTAAAGGCAATCAGAACTCCATTAGAAGGTTAACGGATTCCAGGGGCGCCTGGGTGGCTCAGTTCGTTGAGCATTCAACTTAGGCTCAGGTCATGATCTCACGGCTCATGAGTTCGAGTCCCGTGTCCGGCTGTGTGCTGACAGCTCAGAGCCTGGAGCCTGCTTCACATTGTGTCTCCCTCCCTCTCTCTGCCCCTCCCCCGCTGGCACTCTGTCTCTCTCTCAAAAATAAGTAAACATTAAAAAAAAAAGAAAGAGAGGAGGTAATGGATTCCATGTCCAGGGAGGAGAAGACAGGGATGGGCCTGACCTACCCTGCCGTTGGCCTCCAACATCAGAAGGTTACAGGGATATGGGGTGGGCCAGAGGGGCGGGAAGTGCTAACAGAACAAAGGGTCTGCATGCAACCGTTGGCCACTTATCACAATTTGCGGGTCAAGCTGAATAATAATTGTAGTTGATAAGAGCAAGTTTCGTCTAAAAAGACCTGAGGCTATAGTGATATGTGGGAAAGTTTATATGAAGTATATACAAAAAGACAGTGTTTTAAATGTATTTCAGTGGTAGGGAGAGTGTGATGTATGGATCTCTTATTTCTTAAGTCTCTGTCAGTTTATAAAACGATGTCCAACGTGTTCTCTATGCTTGCAAGTGGGGATGGGTGAGTACAGGAAGCGTGAGCAGGTGAGAGGCGACCAGGATGGGTGGCGTTGGGGGTCATGCAAAGTCACAAAGTAGAAAGGAACCTGAGACTGTGTTGCAAGATGAAGGATGAGATAAGTCTCCAGAAGGAGAGACTAGCTGCCTCGATGTTAGTCCTTGAGTTCTGGGAGATGAAACCTCTAGTCATCCTGCTCAATTAAAATGAGTCCTCAGAAAGCAAGGGTGCTTTCCCCCCTCCTCCCTTCCCCTCTTCTCTTTTTCTTACCTTTTCCCTCTCTTCCCCCTCATTTTTCAAGGCCTCTTGCTGTATTCCTAGAAGCTGTCAAAATAATCACCACTATAATTCTTCTATAAAGGTAAACGAAGAAGTGTAAGGGTGATGATTAGAAGATGATCCTGTGGTACTGATATTTATTTATTTGTTTATTTATTTATTTTTTTTGAGAGAGAGACAGAGCATGAGTGGGGGAGGGGCAGACAGAGAGGGCGGCACAGAATCTGAAGCAGGCTCCAAGCTGACCGACGCAGGGCTTGAACACACAAACCATGAGATCTTGAACCCAAGAACCGTGAGACCGTGAGATCATGACTCACAAGCCTAAGTCGGAGCCTTACCCAGGCTCTGCATGATCAGCACAGAGCCTGACATGGGGCTCGGACCCATAAACCATGAGACCTGAGCCAAAGTCCGACACTTAACTGACTGAGCCACCCGTGTGCCCCGCGGGGCTGGTGTTTTAAAGCACGTATCAATGTAAATGTAGTAGGTAGTTTTGTAGCTATTGGATTTGTGGATATTTTTGTAACAGTCTAGGTCTTTTCCTTTCCTTTTTTAAAAGACTTGATTTTTAAGTAATCTCTATACCCAATACAACCCCAAGTTTAAGAGTCTCTACCACCGACCAGCCAGACTCCCTTAGATCTTTTTCGTGAAGGGCCCAATAGTAAATATTTTCAGCTTTGCGGGCTACACGGGATGTGTTGCAACTGCTCAGCTCTGCTGTTGTAGAGCAAAAGCAGCCACGACAGCATCCAAATGAAGGGCGTGGCTGTTGGCCATGAGAGCCGTGTTGTGTGCCAATAAAAGTATTTATGAAAGCAGATAGTGGGCCGTACTTTGTGTATTGAAAGCCTCAAATAATCCATTGTGATCAGACTATAATTTTGGTTTAAATTGTTTAGGATGTTTATTTGTTTGCTTTTTAGAGACAGAGAGTGGAGACTGCCTGCGGGTACATGCATGCACGAGCAGGGAAGGGAGAGAGGGAGAGGGAGAGAGAGAGAGAGACCATGAGATCATGGACCTGAGCCGAAATCAAGACTTGGACCCTTAACCGACGGAGCCACCCAGGCACCCCTAGGATATTTATTGAATTCAGTTTGTAATCAGTGTTCAAACATTTATGAAAAATTATTCTCCAAATGCGGTTTATTTAAATTCTGTTGTGTTTAATAAAAGCATGAATTCCCATACAAGTGATGGGAAGTACTCCTCTCTGCTCTAAAAAGCCATTCTGATATTAAAATATTCTACCCATGGAAAAGCAAAAAAAATTCCACCCATGTAAATGACAGAATGTAAAGTCCCACATCTTTCAATTAGTAAAACAATTCCCATGTAGGTGGTGTGGCAGAGACTGGCTGGCTACAAAGCAAACCCATTTTCTTTCTCTCTGAGCACACACAACCAAAATACATTTCTCCACCTCACCTAGAATTAGGGTACTGTGGGACTGAATGGTAGTCAATAGACTATCATCCCAAGTGACGTACATCAATTCCAGACCTGGCCCATAAAAACCTCCACCCTGTGGGGCACCTGGGTGGCTCAGTTGGTTAGGCATCTGACTCTTGATTTCGGCTCAGATCATGATCTCATGGTTCATGAGATCGAGCCCTATGAAGCCTGCTTAAGATTCTTTGTCTCCCTCTATCTCTGCCCCTCCCCTGACTCTCAAAATAAATAAATAAACATTAAAAAAAAAAAAAAAGCCTCTGCCTTGCCTCCCAGGCCACACACTGAATACTGACAACTCCAAGGCTATAGGGGAGGACAGAGCCAATGTCTGGAAGGTGCCATCCACTGAGTGGGAAACCTGCTTCGAGCTTCCCATGAGTGAGCCATAAAATTCTATTGTATTGAGCCACTGAGATTTTGGGCTTAACTGTCACAGCCAATAATGTTATCTTAATTACGGTAATGGCAGATAGCGATGGAGATTTATTAATTTATTCTGGAATATCTTCGAAGGGGGTAGGGTAAAGGAAGGCAAGAAGATGGAATTTTGACATCCATCTGTCCATACATGTAACAAGTATTTATTGAGGATTTATATGGTTAAGTTCTGAAGAGACAAAGACAAAGGCACAGCCCCTGTCTTCAAAGACCTCATCCAGGAGGGAGCAGGCAGTTATGCTAACAAATAATTGTTTTTGTGTTTGTGTTTGTTTGTTTGTTTTTAGTGTATTTACCAGAATGGGGGGGGGGGAGAGAGGGAGCAAGCAGGGGAGGGGCAGAGAAAGAGGAGAAAGAGAATCCCAAGCAGGCTCCTCACTGCCAGCTTGAATATGGGGCTCAAACTCACGAACTCCCGAGATCATGACCTGAGCTGAAGTCAGACGCTTAGCCAACTGAACCACTCAGGTATCCCTAGCAAATAATTGTAATACAGCACTTAGAGTGTCCTGTGATAGAAATAGATCCATGTGAGTTTGTAGGATAGAGGAGGGAGTTGCCATTTCAGAGCAAGGAGAGACCAGCTTCTTCCAAGGGCATTCATGGCTGCCACAGCCTGGGGCCAGCTGGAACTATAACTTACCAAGGGGAAGTTGGGGAGGGCAGGAGTACCAGGAGGTGGGCTAGAGAGGCAGATATCCCTCAAGCCCCACCAGGCAGGTGGCAAGAGGCAGGTGGTGGGGTCCAGGATTGGGCTCTGCATAAAAACTACAGGATTCAGCAAAAATCTACTCTCACAGCACTACCATCAAGAAAAGGCTGCCAGGGGCGCCTGGGTGGCTCAGTCGGTGAGCGACCCACTTTGGCTCAGGTCATGATCTCACAGTTCATGAGTTTGAGCCCCGCATCAGGCTCTGTGCTGACAGCTTAGAGCCTGGAGCCTGCTTTGAATTCTTTGTCTCCCACTCTCTCTGCTCTTCCCCCACTCATGCTCTGTCTCTCTGTCTCTCTGTCTCTCTGTCTCTCTGTGTCTCCTTCAAAAAATAAATAAAAACATAAAAAAGAAAAAAAAAAAGAAAAGGCTGCAAGATGAGCTGGGCCATGGGCTTGGGTAAGCTTGTGGGGATTCCTACAAAGGAAGATGATTGGTACCGTCATAGTTCTTCCCTTGGCCTCCAGAGGGCGCGCCAATGCTTCCTACGAAGGCTCACTCTTGGAGTACAGTCGTGTCCACCCAGCATCGGTTTTTTTGTGCGGTTTCAGTTACCCCAAGTCAACCACCCACCGGAAGCAGCCAATCCTCTTTCTGATGTAGAATCAGAAGGTCAGTAGCAGCCCGATGCTATGTCACCATGGCTGCGTCATTCACTTACTTCCATCTCATCACGTAGCCATTTTATCAGCTCATATCATCACAGGAAGGGTGAGTACAAGACAATCAGATCCTTTGAGAGAAAGCGAGACCACATTTACATAACTTTCATGACAGTATATTGTTATAATTGTTCTATTTCATTATCAGTTATTGCTATTAATCTCTTGCCGTGCCCAAGTGATAAGTTACACTTTATCGTGGGTATGTATGTATAGGAAAACACAGAGTGCACAAAGGGTTCAGTACGATCCACGGTTTCAGGCATCCACTGGGGACCTTGGGATGTATCCCCCATGGATAAGGAGGGACCACTGTATAAACAGAGGGTCTACTGCGTGCAAGGTGCAGCTCTAATCCCACTGTCTAGTAGGCATGGGACAGCAGATACATAAATAGATCATTTACACACCATGCCTGTGACTGGTCCTCCGAGAGACATGTACGTAGGATATCATAGGATCTCGGAGAAGGGGTTGGCTATGTGTCCATAAAAGGGAAAGACTCCTTTTCCTTACCTTCTGGGGTTAGTACACCAAGTTTTGTTTCCTCCACACAATAAAACCTGGCTGCTTTATGGGGCAGATGCTGAGTGGCAGGCATTTTATACATCTAAACGCATAAGATTTTGTTGAATCCTAATAACAGCCCCCTTTCCAGATGAGTAAATGGAGTCATGGAGAGGTTACCTAGTAAGTGGAGGTGTCGGGATTTGAATCCAGACCTGCCGGCGCTGAAATAAATCCCTTGTTTTAGGCGTTCTGTTCTAGGGTATCCCAGGAGCTGTATGCTTTGCTCATCAGGCCCCCAACTTGCTGACCCAAAATGTCCTCTGCCTTTACCTTGCTTATTACCTTCATTTCTGGAATGCTAGTTAACTCATCATATGTTGTCCCAAGACATGTCTTCCATAATACCTTTATAGGCTTTTAATAGGCAAATTTGAATAGGCTTAAAATATAAGATGTATTTAAAGTACAACATTATATTTTCCTCTGATCGCAAATTTTTGTTTAAAAATATTAGCCTTGTTGAGGTGTACTTTAATACAACAAAATGTACCCATTTAAAGTGTATATTTCGATGGATCTTGACAAATTTATTTATTTATTTATTTATTTGAGAGAGAGAGGGAGTGGGGGAGAGGCAGAGACAGGGGGCGGGGAGACAGAGGATCTGAAGCAGGCTCTGTGCTGAGAGCAGAGAGCCCAATGCGGGGCTCCAACTCAACCAACTGAGCCACCCAGGCGCCTCTTGATGAATTTATACACCATGTTAGACCGCCATAATCAAGATAGAGGACATTCATACTATACAAAAGAATTTCCACGTGTCCCTTCTCAGTCAATTCCCCATTTCCATCTTGGCCCAAGGGAATCACTGATCTGGGTTCTGACCTTATAGATTAGATTTGTCTTTTCTGGAGTTTCATAGAAGTGAAACAAAAAATACCTACTCTTGTGTCTGACTTCTTTCACTCAGCAAAATGTATTAGATATTCATCCCCGGACCAGTATTTCTATATTACTGTGGAACAGTAGTTTCATTGTGTTAGTACGGCACGATTTGCTTTTCCATTCTCCCATTATGGACATTGGAGCTTTCTCGGTCATTGACAAAAAAAACTGCTACGGACACCTGTGTACTGGGTTTTGTGTGGGCACATGTGTCCATTTGTCTGTAGTCGATACCAAAGAGAAGAATTGCTCAGTCATCTGGTAAGATTTTTGTTTAACTTTATAAGAAACTACTAAATTGTTTTTTAAGTTTATTTATTGAGAGAGAGAGAGAGAGAGCATGAGTGGGGAAGGGGCAGAGAGAGAAGGAGAGAGAATCCCAAGCAGGCTCTGTGCTGGCAGCACAGAGCCCGACGCAAGGCTCAATCCCATGAACCGTGAGATCACGACCTGAGCTGAAATCAAGGGTTGGGTGCTTAACCGACAGAGCCACCCAGGTGCCCCAGAAGCTACTAAATTATTAAGTGGTTGCACCATTTTATATTCCCATTAGCAGTGCATGAAAGTTCCAGTTGCTGCACATCTTCAACACTTAGTAGTGTTAATCTTTTGTAATCTGAGCCATTTTAGTGGCTATGTAATGTTACCTCATTGTGGCTCTAACTTGCATCATTCTGATAACTAATGATTTTAGGCATCTTTTCTTGTGCTTATTGGCCTTTTGCATATCTTCTTTTGTGGAGTGACTATTGAAACCTTTTGCCTAGTTTACAGTTGGGTTGCTCGTCTTTTTTTTTTAGTGGGCTGTAAGAACTTTTTACATATTTGAGATACAATTTCTTTGTCAGATAAATGTATTTGTAGTATCTTTTCCCAAGCTTAGGCTTGCCCTTTTATTTTCTTAACTATGCTCTTGAAAGGGTAAAGGTTTTAATACTAATGAAATGCAGTTTATCAATTCTTCTCTTCTAGGGTTTGTACTTTTTGTGTCTTATCTCAGAAATCTCTGCTTACCCCCAGTTTTCAAATGTTGTCTCCTATGTTTTCCTCTAGTAGTTTTATTTTTTTTAATTAAAAAAATTTTTTTAATGTTTATTTATTTTTGAGAGAGAGACAGAGCATGAATGGGGGAGGGTCAGAAAGAGGGAGACACAGAAATTGCAAGCAGGCTCCAGGCTCTGAGCTGTCAGCACAGAGCCCTACATGGGGCTCGAACTCACAAACCGTGAGATCATGACATGGGCCAAAGTCGGATGCTTAACCAACCGAGCCACCCAGGCGCCCCTCCTATAGTAGTTTTATAGCTTTATCTTTTATATTTGGGTCTAAGATCCATTTTGAATTAGCTTTTTGTACCTGGTATGAAATACGGGACAGATTTATTCTTTTTTTTTTTCCCATAAGGACATGAGTTGTTTCAGCTTCATTTGTTAAAACAAATGAAGGGTAAGGATAGCCTTACCCCCACTGAACTGTTTTGGAGCCATTGTCAAAAATCAAAAGACTAATAAAACTACAGTAATTATAAAAATGTGGTATTAGGGCCAGATTAGGCACGTAGAACAATGGAATAGAATAGAGCCCAGAAATAAACCCACATGAATATAGTCCATTGATTTTTGACAAAGGAACAAAGGCAATCTGATGGAGAAAGGGTAGTTTTTCAACAAATGGTGCTGGAAGTATGGCACATTCACATGCCAAAAAAAATAAATAAATAAAAAATATATATACATATATATATGGGTTATATAGAATATATATAAATATATATATAGAATATATATATGGAATATAGAAATATATATAGAATATATACATATATTATTCTAGACACTGACCTTACACCTTTCATAAAGATTGACTTGAAATGGATCATAGATCTAAATGTAAGATGCAAAATTATAAAACTTTAAAAAGATAATGTAGGACATAAACCTATGGCTTTGGTGAGGACATTTTAGGTACAATACCAAAAGCCCAACCCATAAAAGAAAATTTTAAATGCTTGCTTTGTGAAAGACACTGTAAAGAGAATGAAAAGACAAGCCACAACCCAGCAGAAAATATTCGCAAAAACACATGTCTGATAAAGCACTTGTATCCAACCCAAAGAACCCTTATAACTCAACAATACGAAAATAAACATACTGATGCCAATACTACCCCCACTATTTTGCCCAATTAAAAAGCGGGCAAAGGAGCTCCAAACACACCTCATCAAAGAAGATAAGCAGATGGCAAGTGAATATGTAAAAAGATGCTCGACTTCACAAGTCATTAGGCGACTGCAAATTAAAAGAACAAGATATTACTATACACCTGTTAGAACAGCTAAAATCCAAACACTGACTATACCAAGTGCTCACATGGATGTGGACCCAAGGAACTCTCATTCATGGCTTGTTGGGAATGCGAAAATGGTGCAGCTACTTGGGCAGGCAGTTTGGCAGAGGGTCCGAAAGGACGCCTTCCAAATATGATATGCAAATGGGCAACAGGTACCTGAAAAGGCGCTGACCATCACGAATCAGAGAAATGCAAATCAAATCCACAATGAGATATCTTGTCACACCGGTTAGAATGGCTGGTATTCAAAGACAAGAAATAACAAGTGTTGGCGTGGTTATGGAGGAAAAGGAGCCCTTGTTCACGGTTGATGGGAATGTAAATCGCTGCAGTCACTATGAAAGCTTTTTGAGATTACTCAAAAAAAAAAATTAAAAACCGAAGTACCATATGACCTAGCATTCCACATCTGAGTATTTATCCAAAGGAAATGAAAATTCTAACTCGAAAGATATATGCACCCCATGTTTATTGTAGCATTATTTACACCGAGAAGTGCGAGCCAGCCAGGGTCTATCAGTGGATGAATGGATAAAGAAACCATGGCACCTAACAGATGTCGGCGAGGATGTGGAGAAAGGGAAACCCTCTTGCCCTGCTGGTGGGAATGCAAACGGGTGCAGCCACTCTGGAAAACAGGATGGAGGCTCCTCAAAAAATTAAAGATAGAACTACCCTATGACCCAGCAATGGCACTCCTAGGTATTTATCCAAAGGATACAAAAATGCTGATTCAAAGGGACACACGCACCCCAATGTTTATAGCAACACTATCAAATAGCCAAATTATGGAAAGAGCCCACAGGTCCATCGACAGATGAATGGATAAAGAAGATGTGGTATATATATACATACAATGGAATATTACTCGGCAATTGAAAAGAATGAAATTTTGCCATTTGCAACAACGTGGTTGGAACTGGAATGTATTATGCTAAGCAAAACGTCAGTCAGAGAAGGATAAATATCACATGATTTCACTCATCCGTGGAATTTAAGAAGCAAAACAGATGAACTTAGGGGAAGGGAAGGAAAAATAAGATAAAAACGGAGAAGGAGCCAAACCATAAGAGACTCTTAAATATAGAGAACAAACTGAGGGATGTATGATGGGCCTTAAAGAGGGCACTTGTTGGGATGAGCACTGGGTGTTATCTGTAAGTGATGAATCACTAAACTCTACTCCTGAAACCGTTATTACACCACATGTTAACTAACTTGGATTTAAATAAAATTTAGAAAGAAGCTGTGGTACATGTGTACAATGGAATATCATGCAGCCATAAAAAGAAGGAAATCTGGCCATTTGTGACAAGGTGGATGGACCTCGAGGGCATTATGATAAGTGATATAAGTCAGAGAAGAACAAATCCGTGTGATCTCTCTCATATTTGGAATCTAAAAAACAAAAACCAACCTCATAGATACAGAGAACAGATTGGTGGTTGCCAGAGAGGGAAGGAGGGAGTGAAATGGGTGAAGATGATCAAAAGGTACAGACTCCAGTTGTAAAATAAAGAAGTTCTGGGGATGGAACGTACAGCAGGGTGGCTATAATTAATAATACTGTATTGTATATTTGAAAGTTGCTGGTTGCCAGAAGCAGAGGATGGTGGGCGGGTGAAATGGGTCAAGGGAGTCAAAAAGGGTAAGCTTCTAGTCATAAAATAAATAAGATAAGGGGATGTAATATACATCGTGGTGACTATAATAATACAGTATTGTATAATTGAAAAGTGCTAAATTTTTTTTTAAATGTTTACTTATTTTTAAGACAGAAAGAGAGAGACAGAGCATGAATGGGGGAGGGTCAGAGAGAGAAGGAGACACAGAATCTGAAACAGGCTCCAGGCTCTGAGCTGTCAGCATGGAGCCCGACGTGGGGCTCGAACTCACGGAGTGTGAGATCATGACCTGAGCTGAAGTCGGACGCTCAACCGACTGAGCCACCCAGGCACCCCTGACTGAAAAGTGCTAAAAGAGTAAATCTTAAAAGTTCTCATCGCAATAAAAAAATTCGTAACTGCACAGTGATGGATGTTAACTAGACTTATTGTGGTTATCATTTTGCAGTCTGTACAAATACCAAATCATGTGGTACACCTGAAGCTGATATAATGTTATAGGTCAGTTATATCTCAATGAAAAAAGATTAAAAAAAATTAATTGGTCATATAATCTCAGGTCAATTGCTGGACTCTATTCTCTTCCATTGCTATCTGTGTCTACCCTGATGCTAATACCACTCACTACTGTAGCTTTACAATAAGTCTTAAAGTAAGTAGTGAAAGTTCTCTAACTTACTTTTCTCTAAGGTTTGAATTTCCGTGTAAATTTTAGAATCAGCTGGCAAAGCCTGATGAGATTTTGATTGGGATGGTGTTGAGTCTACAGATTCATTTGGGGAGAACTGGCAGTTTAACGTTGAGTTTTCTGATCCATTAGGATTGTATACCTCTTTAAGTGTTCTTGAATTTGCCTAGCAATGCTTTGAGGTTTTCATTGCACAAGTCTTGCAAATATTTTGTTAAATTCATCTATAAGTATTTCACGTTTTTGGATGTTACTGTAAAAAAAATTTTTTTTTACTTTTGATTTTCAGTTGCTCATTGCTAATACATAGAAACAGAAGTGATTTTTTATTTTTAAAAAATTTTAATGTTTATTTATTTTTGAGAGAGAGAGACAGACAGAGCATGAGTGGAGAAGGGCAGAGAGAGAGAGGGAGATACAGAATTCTAATCAGGAGGCTCCAGGCTCTGGGCGATCAGTGCAGAGCCCAACGCGGGGCTTGAACTCACCGTGAGATCATAACTTGGGCTAAAGTTGGACACTTAACTGACTGAGCCACCCAGGCATCCCAGAACTGATTTTTTAACATCGATCTTGTATCCTATGATGTTGCTAAACTCAATTACTACTTCTTGTAGATTTTGATAGATTCCTTAGGTTTTTCTTTGGATACAATCGTATCACCTGTAAATAAAGATTGTTTTACTTCTTTCTTTCCAATCTAAATGCCTTTTATTTCTTTTTCCTTACCATGTGGCCTTGCTAGAAGCCCCAGTGACTGTTGAATAGAAGTGGTAAGAGTAAACATCTCTACCTTGTCCCTGTTCTCAGAGGGAAGGCTTTCAGTCTTTTTCCTTTGAGTATGATGTTAGCTCGAGTTTTATTATCTATGCCTTTCATAAAGTTGGAGAAAATTCTTTCTGGTTTTAGTTTGTTCAGAGTTTGTATTATAGATGGGGGGTGCCATCTGTTAAATGCTTTTTCTGCGTTTATTGAGGTGATCACATTTTGTTTTTTGAGTCTTTCAATATGGCGAATTGCAGTGATTCGTTTCTGAATGTTGGGCCAACCTTGTGTTCCTATCATAAATCTCGTTTTATTCTTTTTATATATTGCTGGATTTGATTTGCTATTTTTTTAGTAAGGATGTAACATACATCTATGTTATGTTTTGTCTTTTACCCCACTTACTGCAATATTTATGAGATTTATCTGAATTGTTGTGTGAGTAGTTTGTCCATTCATTACTGTATATTACTCTGTATTACTTATCTGTTCTCGTGTTGATGGACCTGTGGGTTATTTTCAGTGTGGGGCTATTGTGAATAGTGTTGTTATGGACATTTTTGTGCAAGTGTTTTGGTGATGCATTTCATTTGGAATACCCTGGAAATGACTTACTGGGCCCTACGGTATAGACGTGTTTCACGTTAGTAGATACTATCAACCAATGCGTAAGATATTTGAGCTGAAATATTTGTGCTACTAGAATATCAACAGTGTATGAGAGTTCTGACTGCTTTACATCCTTGCCAACTCTTTTAAAAAATTTTTTTTAACGTTTATCTATTTTTGAGACAGAGAGAGACAGAGCATGAGCAGGGGAGGAGCAGAGAGAGAGAGAGAGACACATGATCCGAAACAGGCTCCAGGCTCTGAGCTGTCAGCACAGAGCCTGACGCGGGGCTTGAACTCACGGACCGCGAGATCATGACCTGAGCTGAAGTCGGCTGCTCAACCGACTGAGCCACCCAGGCGCCCCTTCATCCTTGCCAACTCTTGACATTTATTTGTCTTTTTCCTTTTTGCTATTCTGGTGGCTGCATACTTGTGTCATATTGTGGTTTCAAATTGCCCTGATGACTAGCAAGGTTGAGCACCTTGTCATGTGTTTACTGGCCATTTGCATAGCCTCTTTTGAGAAGTTCAAGTGCTTTGCTCTTTTTTTCCTTTGTATTATCTGTCTTTTTATTATTGATTTGTGGGAGTTCTTTACATATTCTGTATAGGAGTATTTTGTAGGATAGACATTTTGCAAGCCTTTTTTTCCCTCTCTGTGACTTGCCTTTGGACTCTCTCAATGGCGTTTTCCACTGTTGTTTTAAATTCTATTTAAAGGAAAACGTTTTTTTCCCTGGTTACACATGAAAACTAGATTCCCAGTAAGCCCTATAGCTTGCTAGTTTTTTTCCTACATGACAAAGTGTCCTTAGATGAGGTGAAAAAAAAAACCTCCCATAAACAATACAAATGTATGAATTCACCTATATGAACTTGTAGAACAGGTAAAACTAATCTAGGATAGAAAAAAATGAGAGCAGCGTCTGCCTCCGGGAGCATGGTGAAAGATATCGCCTGGGAAGGGGCATGATGGAACTTTCTGGATTATAGCAGTGCTCTATATTTTGATAGGGATCTGGGTTGTACAAGTAAATGCATTTGTTAAAAGCTATCAAGTGGTATATTTAAGATGCTTGCATTTGGGGCGCCTGGGTGGCTTAGTCGGTTGAGCAGCCGACTTCGGCTCAGGTCATGATCTTGCACTCCGTGAGTTCGAGCCCCGCGTCGGGCTCTGTGCTGACAGCTCAGAGCCTGGAGCCTGTTTCAGATTCTGTGTCTCCCTCTATCTCTGACCCTCCCCCGTTCATGCTCTGTCTCTCTCTGTCTCAAAAATAAATAAACGTTAAAAAAAAATTAAAAAAAAAATAAGATGCTTGCATTTTATTGGAGATAAATTTTACCCCAAAGACACAATAAAATTGTAAACAAATGTTCAAGTACTCAAGTACATACCTGTTTAAGTATTTAGGGGGAAGCATACTAACATCTGCGACTTACTCTGAAATGCATGGAAAAGAATTCAGGTAAGAGGTGCCTGGGCGGACCTTAGCTCAGCTCAGGCCTCGATCTCAGGGTGATGAGTTCAAGTCCGGCATTGGGCTCATGTTGGCTGTGAAGCCTACTTAAAAAAAAAAAAAAAATAGAAGAATTCAGGTTGCTGGATAAAGGAGTGGATGAATTGCTAGATGATAAAGCAACTGGAGTAAAATGCTGTGCTAAAAGTCTAGGTAGTAGAGACATGGGTGTTCACTGTGAAAGTCTTTCAACTTTTCTGTGCGTTGGAAAGGTTCCCTAACAAAATGGAGAGAAATAAATAGTAAGTCGAACACCCTCAAAGTCCCTTGAAGTTGAAAGGAGGCCAGCTTTTCTTGCTTCCTGTCACCAGCTACTGCAGACCTTCCCTCCGTCCGTGGGTCCCATCTGCTCTGGAAAAGGGTTTCCTGCCTAAGAGCCCCTGACACGTTTCCCTCTGTCCATGCAGGAGCTCAGATTCCTGTGTGAGTGTTTGAGTCTTGATGGCTCCATTCAGAAGGGTGACTCTATCACCGCAGTGATGCCCAAAGAACACCCACTGTGAGTGGCAGGTCCTCCCTGGTTAATTAACCCTTTCAGGCACACCACCTTGGTTCATGGAAAACCCTTGGCCTTCTGCTCCCTCCGGCAGAATTAGACTTTGGAGAGCGGAGCTGGGACTGAGACAGAGCCTCCAATTGCAAGAAACCATTTTTTACCCTCCAAATTATAATTTTAAAAACGATAATACTCTGGGCACCTGGCTGGCTCAGTCAGAAGAGCATGCAACTCTTGATCTTGGGGGGTCGTGAGTTCGAACCCCATGTTGGTTGTAGAGATTACTTAAATAAATAAAAACTTTGGGGGAAAAAATAAAATGTTAATACTCAAGGCTGGCAAGGATGTAATGATGAAGGGCCCTTTTATACATTACTATTAAGAGCTTTTTTTTTTAAGTTTATTTACTTATTTCTTTTGTGAGCGAATGAGAGAGACAGCATGCATGCAAGCCAGGGAGGGGCAGAGAGAGGGAGAGAGAGAATCCCAAGCAGGCTCCATGCTGTTACTGCAGAGCCCAACTGGTCTTGATCCCACAAACCGGACCCATGACTAGACCCAAACTCAAGAGTTAGAGGTTTAACTGACTGAGCCACCCAGGTGCCACACCAGTAAGAGCTTCTTCTGTACCCAAGGGATACAGGAGTACTGATGCATAGGGGCACTTGTACCCCAATGTTTATAGCAGCACTCTCAACAATAGCCAAATTATGGAAAGAGCCTAAATGTCCATCAACTGATGAATGGATAAAGAAATTGTGGTTTATATACACAATGGAGTACTACGTGGCAATGAGAAAGAATGAAATATGGCCCCTTGTAGCAACGTGGATGGAACTGGAGAGTGTGATGCTAAGTGAAATAAGCCATACAGAGAAAGACAGATACCATATGTTTTCACTCTTATGTGGATCCTGAGAAACTTAACATAAACCCATGGAGGAGGGGAAGGAAAAAAAAAAAAAAAGAGGTTAGAATGGGAGAGAGCCAAAGCATAAGAGACTTCTAAAAACTGAGAACAAACTGAGGGTTGATGGGAGGTGGGAGGGAGGGGAGGGTGGGTGATGGGTATTGAGGAGGGCACCTTTTGGGATGAGCACTGGGTGTTGTATGGAAACCAATTTGACAATAAATTTCATATATTGAAAAAAAAGAGCTTCTTATGGACATAATTTATATATGTATAAAAAGATTCTATATTCTGAATCAATAAGTTATATCCAAGGATGTACCTATATATAAGTGAAAAATCAAAAATTTTTTAAAGATCTAAATATGAAGATATTTTATAAGTTATAATAATAGCAAAAATGGAATATTACCTATCAGGGTACTAATTAAATGACAGTTCAACAATATGTTAGAAATACTATGCAGACATTTTTCATGACATACTCTTTTTTTTTTTAAATATAATTTATTGTCCAATTGGCTAACATACAGTGTGCAAAGTGTGCTCTTGGTTTTGGGGGTAGATTCCCGTGGTTCATTGCTTACACACAACATCCAGTGCTCATCCCAACAGGTGCCCTCCTCAATGCCCGTCACCCATTTTCCCCTCTCCCCCACCACCCTCATCAACCCTCAGTTTGTTCTCTGTATTTAAGAGTCTCTTATGGATTGCCTCCCTCCCTCCCTATTTGTAACTATTTTCCCCCTCCCCCCACCATGGTCTTCTGTTAAGTTTCTCAAGATCCATATATGAGAGAAAGCATATAATATCTTGTCTTTCTCTGACTTATTTCACTCAGCATAATACCTTCCAGTTCCATCCACGTTGCTGCAAATGGCATGATTTCATTCTTTCTCATTGCCAAGTAGTATTCCGTTGTATATATTAACCACATCTTCTTTATCCATTCATCAGTTGATGGACATTTAGGCTCTTTCCATAATTGGGCTATTGTTGAAAATGCTGCTATAAACATTGGAGTACATGTGCCCCTATGCATCAGCACTCCTGTATCCCTTGGGTAAATTCCTAGCAGTGCTATTGCTGGGTCTTAGGGTAGTTCTGGTTTTAATTTTTTTTTAATGTTTATTTATTTTTGAGAGTGAGAGAGAGACAGAGTGCAAGCAGGGGAGGGGCAGAGGGAGAGGGAGACACAGAATCTGAAGCAGGTTCCAGGCTCTGAGAAAGCTGTCAGCACAGAGCCCAACACGGGGCTCGAACCCACGAACCACGAGATCATGCCCTGAGCCAAAGTCAGAGGCTTAGCCGACTAAGCCACCCAGGTGCCCCTATTTTTAATTTTTTGAGGAACCTCCACACTGTTTTCCAGAGCGGCTGCACCAGTTTGCGTTCCCACCAATAGTGCAAGAGGGTTCCCGTTTCTCCACATCCTCGACAGCATCTGTTGTTTCCTGAGTTGTTAATTGTAGCCACTTTCATGATATTCTCTTACAGGAGAGAAATGAGGTTATAGAACTTTATACATGATGTGATCCTCACGATATGTTAAAAGATTATGAGAGATTATTTGTTCTCCTTTTTATAGTTTCTGGTATTTTCCTAGTTATCTGTAATACATGCACACTGTTTTCAAATTAGAAATGGAATTTTATTTTATTATTATTTTTTAAAATGTTTGTTTATTTTTGAGAGACAGAGTGCAAGTGGGGGAGGGGCAGAGAGAGAGGGAGACACAGAATCCAAAGCAGGCTCTAGGCTCTGAGCTGTCAGCACAGACCCCGATGCAGGACTCGAACCAACAAACTGTGAGATCATGACCCAAACTGAAGTCGTATGTTTAACCTACTGAGCCATCCAGGCACCCCAGAAAAGGAATTTTAAAGGCAGCAGTCTGAAACTGGGACATGAAAGAGAGTCTACCGGGGATTCATAATGTGATGCATTTAAGGAAACTGTACCTTGAAAGGTTTGTTTAAAAACTCTTAAAATCATTTGCAGAATATTTTGCTTATAATATGAAGACAGTGCCGGTCTCCATTTAGGCTCATTTTGATGGAAATGTTAAGTCAGTGGGTAGAAGGAACAAAGATTACCACTGACGAGCAGAACTTTGTCTGCATTGGGCTGGAGCAAATGCGTTACAAAATTCCCAAGAGTATAATTGCAAGCAAGGAACTGTCCGTAGTGCCAAAGGTTGCTGCCATTGCTGTCTTGCCACATGGATGGCATTAGCTGCAAATTCCTACCATCCGCAGAGGAAGTGAAGGGTCACTGGAAGGGAAGGGAAGTAACTTTCACTTAGAGAGTCCCTAGAGTTTACTTCGTGATGTGAAGTTTGCAAGCATTGTCAGCCGTCTGATCCTTAGAGCAGCCTTGTGAGCTGTGCATTATATTGTTGTAGCCAGGAAGTGACAGAAACCCACATCAAACTAGCTCAAGTAAAAAGGGGATGTAATGGTTCAGTTATCTAGGAAGGACAGCTTGATGGAGGCCTCATGTGTTAAGGTCATGAAACTCTGGCAGGTTCTACTCCTGCTAATGGCTGCAACCGTGTCTTCCAACGATGGGACTTTGACGCTTCTTCCATTAAGAAATGGGGCTTGTGTTCTCTCTCCTTGAAATTGGGTGAGCTTATGATGATGGCAGAGGGGATGCCGTGTGACTCTGGAGGCGAGGTCGTAGAGATCCTGCCAGCGTCTCTTGGGACACTCACTTTGGGAACTCGTGCTATGAGGAAGCCAACTCCAACTCCAACTATGAGGAGATGGCTAGGTAGGGGTGCTGGCTGACAGCCAGCGTCAGGTACCGGGTGCGAGCCTGAGTGAGGAGGCTCTCAGAGGACTCCATGCCCACCATGGAAAACCAGGTGAGCCATTCTGAATGACAGCCATCCCGTGGAGCCCAGTCAAGTCCAGAACGAGGAGAATGAGAATGACATATTGTTGTCATGAGAATGACATATTGTTGTTATTTGTAGCCACTAATTTTGGGAGTGACTTGTTACACACTAACAGAAAAGTGTTTTCTGGGGCACCTGGGTGGCTCAGTCGGTTGAGCATCCAACTTCGGCTCAGGTCATGATCTCGCGGTCTGTGAGTTCAAGCCCCGCATTGGGCTCTGTGCTGACAGCTCAGAGCCTGGAACCTGCTTCGGATTCTGTGTCTCCCCCACTCTCTGCCCCTTCCCTGCTCATGCTCTGTGTGTCTCTCTCAATAATAAATAAACGTTAAAAAAGAAAAAGAAAAAGAAAAGTGTTTTCTTTCAGTGTCCAAATGAAGTCTGAGGTCAGAGCTAATCTGTTGAGTCATGTCCACCCTCGGTAATCACTGTGGTCCAAGGAGTGGAGTTCTGTGACCAAGGTTGCCACCCGTATATTCTCCCCTTCCCCTTTTAATGACACCTAGTTCTCTTTGGGTTGGCCAGGTGCCCAGCCTGTCTTATAGCTAGGCAAAGCTACGTGGCTAAATTCTGGTCAATGAGATATAGGCAGAGACGTATGTGGTTCTTTAGGGACAGATCCTGTATTTGTTTCCTATAATCCTGCCTGATCTCCTGTTGCTTAATAATGTATTACAAATTTAGTAGCTTAAAGCAACACAAATTTATTGTCTTACGGTTCTGGAGGTCAGAAGTCTGACACGGATCTCACTAGGCTAAAGTCAAGGTGTCAGGGGGTCTGTATGTCTTCCGGGGGCTGTAGGGGAGGCTCTCATTCTTTGTCTTTTTCAGTTTCTAGAAGCTGCTGCATGCCTTGGCTCATGACCCCTTCCATCTTTAAAGCCAGCCATACTACGTCACTGTGATATTGATTGTTCTCTCTCTTTCTTCTACATTTAAGGACCCATTGGGCCCAGCTGGATAACCCAGGATCCTCTCTCTATTTTAAGGTCAGCTAATTAGCACTCTTACTTCCATTTGCAACCTTAATTGCTCTTTGCCATGTAGCCTAACATATTCATAGGTTCTGGGGATCAGAACATGGACATCCTTGGGGTCTCATTATTCTGCCTACCATAGATGGTTAGAGGAGAGTGGGTGTCCTTTTGTCCTTTCCTGCCCCTTCCTGCTATCTTGAATGGGCTCAGATATGTCCACTTCTGGGATGAGGTACTGTGGTTGGCAGCCTGCCAGAACCACTTTCGGCAGTCGCTCAAATGAAAGAGGGAAGGGATGCTGGCTGGGCCAAAACACCAAATGTCCTCTGTAAACATCTGCTACAATAATGCTGCATAACCAACACCCCCCCACCCCGAGATCTGATGACATTTATCATCAGTGGGTAGTAGCTCACAGGTCTTCAGCTGATGGTGGCTCAGTCGGGCTTCTCTGCGACCAACCGGGCTTAACTTTAGGCTGTGGGTTAAGTTAGGTGTGATCTATCTGTCTCTCATCCCCCTGGGACAGCGGGTCCTCAGGAATATTCTTCTCATGGCAGATGGCAAAGCATATGAGGGCAAACCAAGCCAAGTAGGCCCATTTACAGCTCTTGCTTGCCTTGTGTCTGGTCACATTTCATTGGCCAAAGCGAGTCTCATGACCATACCTCGTGTCAATGGAGTGAAGGTGAAAATTCTGGCCATTTTAGTGGGAGGGTCTTCAAGGTGAGGCAGCAAAGTTGCACGGGTATGTAATTCTCTTCTTTCTCTTTTTTTAATTTTTTAAAATGTTTACTTATTTTTGAGAGACAGAGCATGAGTGGGAGAAGGCAGACACAGAGTCCAAAGCAGGCTCCAGGCTCTGAGCTGTCAGCTCAGAGCCCGACGTGGGGCTCGAACTCATGAACTGTGAGATCATGACCTGAACCAAAGTCGGATGCTTAGCTGACAGAGCCACCCAGGTGCCCCTGTAATTCTATCCATGAAGGATACAAAGGGTTGGGAGCCATCATCCACTTGGCCACGATAGTGTAAAGCAAACCATTTCCCTCACCACTGGGGGAGGCTTGGAGGGATTTTTCTTTAGGTCCACTTGACCTGAGGGACTACTAAAGTAATTTCCTTTCCTCCCACTATTTAAAAAAAATACATAAAACATATAGAGAAGTGCAGAGACTAATATATCACATACTGGAATATGTTCTTACATCCCAAATTTGAAAGATCATTTTTACTCAAAAGAATCCCCTAGATTCGTATTCTATTCTTTATATACATATATATACATATATGTATACATATACATATATAGTTATAATTTAGTATATATATTTCATATATAATATATACGTTTTTAAGTGGGTTCCACATCCAACATGGTGCTTGAACTCATGACCCTGAGATCAGAAGTTGCATGCTCTACCGACTGAGCCAGTCAGGTGTCTCTATTCTTTTACTACTCCTGGAACATCAAATTTTTGAGACCCCCAGATAATAAATGCATTAGTTTCTGATCCAGAATCCTGGTTCCCATACACTGTAATATTACCATACTTACTTTATGTGGACGTAGTCCTGACTATTCACGGTACCTGTGTCACTTAGGAATTGTATTTGGCTGTGAGTAATAGTACCCTGAAAAAAAGGTGACGTAAATACACAAGGGATTATTCTTTGACAGAAGGAAGTCTTCAGGTGAGCAGCCCAAGGATGATCCAATACTTCTTCAGAATCATCAATCATCAGGAATCGGGATCCTTCTCTGTTTCCATTCTCGAGATTTCCTCATGGTCCTATATGGCTGCTGGAGCTCCCTCTATCATGTCTGCTTGTATATCTTTTTTTCTCTCTCATCACTCCCTGTGTATTCTTCTAAAATTAGGTACTTGGTTGGAGAGGATGACCTTTGTGGACCCAGGAGAATGTCCTTTGGTCAAGTACATTAGTGGTGGAGTACATTTGTGACCTACAACTTCCCAGATTTCAAACCTATTCTCTCCAGCTTACTGTTCCCATTTTTTTTTCTTCCTCCCTATAACAGAATTACATATCCATGTTCTTTGCCAGGAAACTCTGTAGTGCCTCCCATTGGAGTAAGCAGAGTAAACATTCCTGCCCTGCTGCCTTTGGACTTGGCCATGAGACTTGTTTTGATTAATGAAATGTGAGCAACTATGACCCAGGCAAAATCTTTGAATGTGCTTGCATGCCTTGGTTCAGCCTCTAGAACTTTCTGCAATCTTCTAGGAGAAGAACACACTCCCAGATACCTGCTAGTTCAAGAATAAGGAGATACATGGACCAGACCCAAACCCAAACCTCAACCTGGATTCAGGCTCAGCTGATCTCAGGGAAGTCCATCAGGGTCATAGCTGAACAGCAGACCCATGAGTGAGAAGTATTTGCTTATTTTTATAAGACTGAGTTTTGGGAACTCTTTGTTACAGAGCATTACAATGACAAAAAGTTGACTAATACATCCACCAGGCAGGTCAACTCAGGAAAAAGAGTTAAGGATACTATTTTACACCTTTTGTGTTGAAAGTAACAAGAAGCCAGCTCATATCAGTATGAAAAGGGAAAGTATGGCTCACATTTCTGAAAAGCTCAGGGGTAAATCTGGCATCTTGCCAGCTGAATACAGAACCCAGATGATATTGCAGAGCTTTGTGTTTCCTTCTACCTCTCTTTTGCCCCTGCTTCTCTTTGGATATTAACTTTAGTTTTTGCTATGGTAAATAATTTCTAACATGCTGCTGGAAGCTCAAGCTTATGATTGGGAATCTCTACAGCTAGAGATTCCCAAGGATGGGGGAACTTTCCATTGAGACCTGGCCAATCAAGGTGCTTCATGCTCCTGGCTATGGGATTGGTCCACTCATGGTCAGGTAGCCCAAGAAATCATTCTTGCCTAGAATTTTCATGCTGGGATCCTTAGGAAAAAGTATCTGTCCTATATTCTAGGGTTCTATTGAGCTAATTCCTCAGGAATAGTGGAGCAGAGATATTTCCTCAAAGAAGGGATGCTGGTCCAACTACACATGAACACAAAAGATACACAATTTAAGACTGGGAAGAGTAGGCTACTTCAGTCAGAACCTCTCAAATCCTAAAACCCTAAAAAAAGATGAATTCATTCTTTATTCAAAACTCTTCTGTTGACCAATAATAGCTATCATGTATTAATTTGTCTTTTGTGTATTAGGCATTTATTCAATCCTCGCTCGTAGAGATGAGGCAATTTACATTTTTTCCCAACATTTATTTATTTTTGAGAGACAGAGAGTGAGCAGGGGAGGGGCAGAGAGAGAGGGAGACACAGAATCTGAAGCAGGTTCCAGGCTCTGAGCTGTCGGCACAGAATCTGACATGGGGTTCAAACTCGTGAACCCTGAGACCATGACCTGAGCCAAAGTCAGAGGCTTAATCGACTGAACCACCCAGGTGCCCCAAGATCATCCTATTTTATACACAAACTATCTCGGGCTCGGAGAAGATAAGAAACTTGCTCAAAGAACAAAAGTGGTCACACCGCGATTCAAATTCAAATCTGTCTGCAAAGCCCAGGCTCCTTCCTCCCCAACATATTACCCGATGTACTGGCAGGGCCACACTGAGGCAAGACCGTGTTAAGGGTGGGGTAATCACCTCTCCAAAACCCCTCCCACTTTGCAGTCCTCCTTTTCTTTCGGCACCTCTCCTACTCAGTGGCCATGCTCTGGGGCTGGTGGGTGAATTCTGTGTGGTCACCTGGGCAGCAACTGAAGCTCTACCTGTTCATGATAAAACTGCTAACCCCCATGCTTTAAGGCCCTGGATCTCTAACACAGATGAACCCAACCGAGTGTTCGCAAGAGAGTCCTCCAGGTAATGGTGTCATATTTGCACTTGACAAAGACCTTCAGGGTCTTACTTCTAGAGGGCTGCCGGTGGAGGGAACCAGCCCACAGGCAGCCACACAGAGTGGGCAGGCACATTAGTTTCCTGGGGTTCCTGCAACAAATCACATAAACTAGGTAGCTTAAACCAATAGAAATTTATTCTCCCATAATTCCGGATGCCAGAATTAAAAAAAAAAAAAAACTTCTTTTCCCCCAAGGGCAAAAATGTCTTTGTTGAAGTGGGATGCTGGGGCGTGGGGGGGGGGTGGGGAGGGAGACTCTCAAAGGCCTGGGGCTCTCCCAGTACTCAGCTGCATGCCCCACTGGGGCTGGCAGATCCAAGTGGTGGTGACAGCCCCGGGGCCAGCAGCCAGGATCAAGGGCCCCAGAGATTACCCCTCCCCACAGTGCTGTGCCACATGCTTGCTTTCTCACCAATTTCCCTGGAAAGACTTTATCAGACTTTACAGCTACATACAAAAGGAAAATATCCGTTCATTCAAATAA
Source organism: Panthera uncia (assembly GCF_023721935.1). Lineage (NCBI taxonomy): Eukaryota > Metazoa > Chordata > Mammalia > Carnivora > Felidae > Panthera > Panthera uncia. The sequence continues at coordinate 100,931,975 of NW_026057584.1, read as the reverse complement.
CGTTCATTCATTACTTAGCAAGGATACTCACCCCAAATCATAAAATGAAATGCCCAGAGTCTAAGAGACCCCCAAAAACGAACCACCAGAGTCCAGAGTCAAAGCTAAGCAGCAAGGGTCATTTATTGCAGGTTCGAACCTGGACCTCTGCGCCCTCGTTGCCGGTGACGCCAAGAGGTCCTGAGAGAGGTTTTTACACCCCTTTTATAGACAGGTACAAACAAGTCATGGGGAAATCAGGAATTTTCCACAGTTACAGAGCTGCGATTGGTTGGTGTTTAAAGTTGGACACTTAACAGTATTCGATTGGTTCCTGCCTTTAGGTCAGACCACAACTGGGGGTACGGGTATCACAATGATTGATCAGGAGTACACGGATGTGCCAAGTAACAATGGTTGATCAGGAATATACGGATGTGCCAGGCAACAATGATTGATCAGGAATACATGGGCGCGCCAAGCAATTGTACAGAAGCGGAACAAGCTGGTTAAGCTTGGTTAGGTTTCAGTTTCCCGTAACTTAAGCTTTTAAGTTTTAATTTTCTCAGGCCTCTCAAAAACATTAAGAAAAAGCTATCGGTTGGGGCACCTGGGTGGCTCAGTAGGTTAAGTGTTCGACTCTTGATTTCGGCTCAGGTCATGATCTTGTTCGTGAGTTTGAGCCCCACGTTGGGCTCCACGCTGACAGTGCAGAGCCTGCTTGGGACTCTCTCTCTCCCTCTCTCTCTCTGCCCCTCCCTCCCTCATGCTTGCTCTCTCTCTCAAAAAAAAAAAAAAAACAAAAAAAAAAATAAAAAAAAAAAAAAAAAAAGGAAAAGCTGTCAGTTGATCAATTCCTGGTCTTCCAAGGGTTGAGTTGTATCCAAGGCGGGGCAGTGGTGGGGGTGGTGTTGCAAAGCAGGGGGCGGATTCTCTGGATGAAGGCAGAGAGGGCATCCCAGGGCACCTCTGTTGCCCTGCAGTTTGTGGTTTACAGATCTTTCGAGGCGAAGATGGCACCTGAGCTGTCTTTAAACTCTAGACTCCTGAGGGAGCTTTGCTTATTTTCTGGTCTGTTCTTAGCTACCCCCTTGTTCTTTCAAAAGAGAAGTCATGCAGAATCACACAAATAAATAAGAGAGGAAACATTCTGATCTCTTCCTTGGGAGCTGTCAAGGGCAGAGGCGTTGTCTTGCCTTGACCCAGGCCCCAAAGGCAGAGCTCTGCTAAAGCCTGCCTCTGCTGGTTATTCTTCCTGCCCTGTCCTCAACTCCAAACACCTGTAATTTAATTTTAAACACCTTTAATCATCTGGCTACTTAAACCACCCCCTCACAACTTCCCAGCCTGACTCACATCAAGGCAGGCATTTCCGGTGCCTTCTCTTTCCCCTCCTATGGCTTTCCTTCCTGTTTATTCTGGACAATGCCCTTCTGCTCAGCCTCATTTTATTGATGAAGGAACTGAGGCATATAGTGGCAGAGCAAGTCCCTTATTGATCTTTGACACTGGTTCCCAGGCTTTTGGCTTTTGGAATTACTCTTGTGTAGGGAGAACATCCTGAGACAACCTACACTCACTTGCATTTGCAGTAACTTCCCACTTAATGGAGCCTGGCCAAGGTGGGGAACAGCCTTCTGTGGCTCTAGGCCAGGACCTGTCTGGATAATGGGGAAGGAAGTATCAAGGGTGAGGATGTGCATTAGGAAAGGCCTCCGGGCTGCTAGGAAGTTGTGTCTGCCAGGCATTGTGAGGTTCTTTACCCATTCTATCAGCCCATTTTATAGATGAAGAAAATGTGGCTCCAAGAAGATTCGTGATCCGGCACCTGAGAGATGGCAGTGGGAGTCACGGGTAAGTCTGTCGCCAGAGGCAGATTGGAGGTAAGAAGTACCTCAGGGGAGCTGTGGGTGCCTCACCGAGGAGAGGGGAGGACTGGGTGCCCTGCCCTGCTCCTCTGCCCTCCTCGTTTGTTCCCAAATGACACCCTGTGAATCCTCCCTGGGCTGTATATGGACTTCTGCAGAAGCCATTGGAGCAGGCATGACCCCTGAGCCCACTGGTGATGTGTTCTTAGAACACCACAACTTGCTACTTTGGTAGAAATCAGTACCACTACTCTATAGTGTATGTGTGTGTGGGGGGGTGGGGGCTGGGTGGGGATGGGGGTGCTTCAGGGCTCCCCAAACCTCGCAGAGCTTCAGAATCACCTGAGATGCTTAAAAAAGTATGTTTCACTGGGGCCCTGCTCCATCCTGGGAGATGTGACCTGCCTCCCTGAGCCACTCCGCAGGAAGACTGGCACAGGTGGGGTGTTTCCTAGCACCTTCTGCTAGCCCAGTGAGGCAAGTGTCACCCTTGTCCTCTGAGCGACAGTGGAGATGCAGGTCTGAGTGGCAGCCGGTGGCCACGAGAGAGAATGTGACAGAAGGGGACAAGCAGGGCCTTCCTGGACAGAGACTCCTGGGTTTGGATCCATTCACGTCACCTGGCCCTTAATTCCCTCATCTCAATAATGGGTCCAGTACTCCCGATTACAGAGCATTGAGGTGTGGTGCCCACTTCAAAGCAAGATTAAATTCACCAACCTGAGTGGGAGGCTGGCCCTTCGGGTTCTCACAACTGACAGCCAGTGACTGGAGGCTGTGCCAGTTGTGGGCGGATGGGCCTTTTGCTTCTGGGCTAGGTCCTTGACTCTGACAGACGTTGATTGCGAGGGACTTTCCCAGGGACAAGAGTGGTTTTCAAACTGGTGGGACAAAACTTCTGGATGAAGTGCCACACACCGGGGACCCGCTCTGTGGCAGGAGTTTCTCACACAATTTCATCTCACGCGGACCCCCACCCTCGCGGTAGGCGTGCTGGGCCTGAGCCTGGAGCCAGGTCTGTGTGGACAAGAACCACGCCCTGGGCTCCATTCAGGGTGGTTTTTCCTTTGGTTTACACCAGAAGCAGCCAAAAACTGATCAAAGCAGATAATCCAGATAATAATAGGAGTGTGGCTATGGCTCCCTACCGCCTCCCTCAGGGATCATGGAAGCCTGGGAGTTCTGCGGCCTTGGTGGCTGGCACCACCAGGCTGGTGCAGGGCAACCAGGTGGGAGGAGAACAGATCTGTGGGCCTCCTGCCCCACATGCCCTCAGTCACATTAGCGCCCAGGGGAGACTTCCACCTAAATGGCATTGCTACTCAGGAAGTCACTTCGCTCCAGTTGCACGGCTAGGCTTTGGGACTTTGACCCCATGGGGAGCAGGTCCCTGCCTACCCCTGAGCTTCTGGGCCTAGTTTTCCATGCGCAGGCTGGGCTGGAACCGGACGGTCACCATTCTCAAAACCCACTGATGTAGTCAGGTTCACGGAACACCTCTGACCACATCTCCTTCCCAGCAGCCGCCTATCACATTTGATGACGGTCAAATTTTGTACTTTTCAACTTCATTATCAAGGCTTCTCACTCTCTAGTCCCATTTTCCATTGAAGGTGTGCCATACTCCAGCCATATCAGACAGTTGCCCTCCCTGCCGTTCCAGCATGGGTCACACCTGGGGGGCCACCTTGTGTGGTACGGGCACCTGAGCCAGGGAGACGTGCACGTGAATGCTGGCTCTCAGATTATTCACCAGCGGGGTGACCTTGGGCAAGTCACTGTAACTCCTGTTCTTCTGGCTGAACCATGTCTAAGACCAGGGCACAGGCTTTGGAGGGAACGGAGAGCTGCTTGGCCTCAAGGAGCTTCTCCTTGATTTTAGCCTCCGCAGCCACAGCTGCATGGTGGGAAAACCCCAACCTTCCTTGCAAGACCGTGGAAATGAGTGGAGTAGAACATCTGGTGAGGAGGGCCTGCCAGCTGTCTCTTTTTTTCTTTTCAGCAACCTACACCCGCCAGGGTCGAGCTCCAGCCTTTCTTCTCTGTAACCTTAACCCCTGGCCTCCAGGGTCCTGATCTCCTTTTTTCCCTGCTAAGCACCCACACCACCCGACTCGGTTATGCCCGCCCAGCTGCCTGTGAGCCTGGGGCTCTGCGGATGCCCCGTGGCAGGTATACAGTTCATTCCTGACAGGGGCCTCTGGCCTTGTTCATTTGCTCTGGAACCACGGACTGGATGGACCTCAGACGAACCTTAAATATTTGTCAACCCTGCTTTCCTCAGAGCTTGAGGCCAGCAATGTCCCCAGCACAGGACTGGCAGTCCCTGTGGCCTGAAGTCTCAGCCAGCGCATGCAACTGATGTGGCTGGAATGGGGAGGAACAAGGAGTTAGGAAAAGCTATTTCTCTAATTCTTTTCCTCCCCATCAGAGGTGTGTGCACTTCAGGCTTAGACTAGGTGGGTCCTCTACCTCGCACCCTAGCAGAGTAGAGGATGAGCTCCAACGCTTCCAGACAAAATCTTTAGAAAAAGGAAGTGAGGAAGAGCCATTAGAACGGAGGAAGTGATTTCAAGAACTGAGATTACCAAAGACTTAAAGTAACAAATGCACTTTTAATTGATCTACAGATAAAAACTACTCAGAGCACGTCAGTAACCATTTCAGCCCCTACTCTGTTAGGGCCGTATCCTGTAGAGTCTTCAGGATCTAGGTTAATGGGCTATTTTCATCATTTCACGTCATCCACAGCATTAGAAAAACAAGGCATGGTTATCAGTTTAGATGAAATGCATTGCCGGCAGCCAAATCCAGTTCCTTATATTCCATATTTTTTCTTTAGCTCTTCTACTTTGTTGATGTAAGCTTTCATGGCATCTTCCTTGGAAGTCCCTGGAAGGAGTCAACAGGGTTATTGGTCAGAGAGGCGGCAAGGTAGAAAAGCAGCAGACTGGAGCCCTAGACAGCCCCCAGTTTTAATGCTCTGAGGCTCAGTTTCCCTTGTAAAGTGGGGATTCCACTACCTGCACCTCACAGGCTTGGCCTGAAATACCTAAGGAGCCTGGCCCACGGTGAATGCTCCACAGAGCCCTGAACCCATAACGTGTATACAGCTGTCCTGAGGCTTGTCATTGGCCTGCCGGCCATGTGAGTCCCCCACTGCTGGAATGAGCGGTCAACCTGAGCCTGGGGAGAGAGGCTGGACACTCTGGACAGGCAGGAAAGCCTAACTAACACGGGGAGCTGTAGTGACTTTAGTTGTCCTGCTTCCTCTCATGGTTGGCTTTGGCCTATCAAGTAGCCCTCTGCCGGGCTCTTATCTGCCAGATGTGGCCATGAAAAAGCAAAGCCAGATGCCCTCTTCTCCCCAGAGGGAAGCTGTGAGTAAAGTTTCATGAACTCTGAGTGAAAGCAGCTGGCTCATGGAGTGGAAGGAGGCAAAGTTTTGCCTTTGTGCTGTGGTCCAAAGGGCACTGACCGTACCCCTTAGTAGTAACACCCAGTTTCCTGGGTTCTGCGGTGAAGGGGAGATACGCCGGGAATCCGAGTGCTTTCTGAAGCATTGGAGAGTACACGGACACTGGGATAGAAAAGCCCAGTGACAACGGGCAGTCAGACGGGCATTCCTGTCCCAGTTCCTTGCAAATCCTAGGAGTGTATTTATTGTATTCTGGCCCTTTTTGAATTCAAGGGTTTTCCATTTGCAGGAAGACAGAGGGCTTATTCAGAAACGAGCTAGCAAGAACACAAAAGCTGGCAGGCACTTCACTGCCAACTTGTGGGTCCTGCTGCTGCAGGTGGCACGTGATTAAGTCGGAGCCGGGCTCCTTCTTGGCTGCCATTGCTTAGCATATAATAGCTCCATTCAGGGGCCTACGATGTGCCAGTAGCCTGCCATGCGTCAGCTCATTCCTTTCTTTTATGTGCCTTTCTGGCTGGAAGGGAGCTGGGGAAGGCTGCTTGGGTAGGGGGTCACTACCCGGCCTTGTCGGGGAGAGGAAGGTGCAGGAATATACGGAAAACCCAGGCCAACTAATTACCTCCCAGCCTTTTCTCAGTAAGCCCCAGCCCCTCCTCTCCCGATGATGCCATTGCGCAGAGATGGGCTCTTGGAGGAGCCATACATGGTATTAGGAGAAAAAGTAGGTGGCCCAGTTTTTTTCCATTCTGGCTAGGTTAGGCCGGTTTCTAGCATGGGCCTTATCCACTTTGTTTTCTCTCTTCACCCCTAACACTTCATAATGAAGAGTGTTTCATTACTGGGCTTCACAAGCCGGGGAAACTGATGAGAACAATCACCTTTCAGCTGATTCCAGGCATCCCACTTGGCCTTGCCTTTGAGATCCAACAGTCCAGGCCGTTCTGAAACAAGGGAAGAAAGGACATTAGATCCGCTTCAAGCCTTTTTTTAAAAAATGTTTTATTTTTGAAAGAGTGCATGTGCATGCGTGGGGGAGGGGCAGAGAGGGGCGGGGGCAGAGGATCTAAAGCAGGCTCTGTGCTGAGAGCAGACGGCAACCTGATGCGGGGCTTGAACTCATGAACCGTGAGATCACAACCTGAACCGAAGTCCAACCCTCAACCGGCTGAGCCACCCAGGTGCCCCGGATCTGCTTCAAGTTCTAACGGAGAACATTATTGATGTTCTTGCCCTGAAAGCCATCTTTCACTTCATCTGTTCCTTCCAGGCTCTGTTATGGAGTTAAATGGGTCTAGCATAGTGGGTTCTGTCTTTAGAAACCCAGATGTACAGAAACCCAAACTTATGATCTAAAGAAAATAGTAAGAAAACTTTTCAGTACTAGATGGTCTTTGTTTTAAAAGTTAAACAACTCCAAGATTTCTTTTTTCTTTTTATTTAAAAAAAAATTTTTTTTAATGTTTATTTATTTTTGAGACAGAGAGAGACACAGCATGAGCAGGGAAGGGGCAGAGAGAGAGGGAGACACAGAATGTGAAGCAGGCTCCAGGCTGTGAGCTGTCAGCACAGAGCCCGACGCAGGGCTCGAACTCACAAACTGTGAGATCATGACCTGAGCTGAAGTTGGACACCCAACTGACTGAGCCACCCAGGCGCCCCTCCAAGATTTCTTTTAAAAGGCATACTTAAAAACATTTTTTTTTAAACACGTACTACATCCATTTATATGGCTTGCTATATAAGCTATATAATGCTATAAAGAGGGCTACTATAAAGTTTCCCTCCCACCCCTGCTCTCAGCCACCCAGTTCTTCTCCTTCATGCTATTATTGCTATCAGTTTTCTGGGAGTCTTTTCCTGTGAACAGTCTGTTCATATCCTTGCCCCATTTTTCTACCAAATTGTTAGTCTAATTCTTGATGATCTGTGGGCAGTTGTTCCCCCCGAAGGCAAAGCATCCTTAAAGTTATACCATGATTTTATGCTCCCAGGCCTGTCCTCAGCTGCACCTGGGAAACACCCTTGCCACCTCCCCGCTGACCTATTTTACTGCCATGCCGAGAGCAAAGGCAAAAGGAGCAGTGGCAGTGCCCACCGCCGGGACCACTGTGTCTGAGAAACATCAAGTCTCCGCAGGTGCTTTCAGGGAGGTATTCCCAGGGGTACCAGGAGGTGCACCTGCAGAGTCATCATCTAGGAGAGCAAGCGCACTCCAACAGCCCTTTTTGTGCAGATGGAGACATACATTTGCACTAACTCAGGGCCACCTGCCTCTTGTGGCACCTGATAGGTGACTTGTGCGACTGAGGACTGAGCTTTGGATTTTTTTTTTTTAACTCTTTCTAATTTCAATTTAGATGGCCACACGTGGCTAGTGGTGACTGTATCTGGACGGTGCCGCCCTAGAAGGCGCCGAAGCCTCCGCTGTCAGGAAGTGAGAGTTACTCAAGCCAGTCTTTGTATGCTCCTGCAAAAGAAGGGCAGAGGCCAGTGTCTGTGAAAATCCTGTCTGGCAGAAAAGCATCTCAGCCCCTCTGGCCACCCCCACTTCATCTCTCTCCCTCCTCCCTGGGAGGATAGAGAATTTATAAACCTAGCATAAAACTCATCTTTGCCCCTAGACCTCTCTCAGCTAAGCCCTTCCTGTGAACTTTGATTTGGTGCTGCTCATGATCCTTAGCTCTGGGCACCATCTCCTGCTTCCAGATGGCTGGCAGCCACCGACTTGCTCCACCCTCCACCCCAACTGCAGTGGAACTGGGGGCCATGCCACCCTCCTGAACAGACAAGGGGGTGACCTCCTTCTGGGCTGCCATGGCCACCGCCTCTGAGCCCTTGCATAGAGTGAATCGTGCTGTTGCCTCAGTATACAGCTGGGTTTCAGGGACTTAGGGGCAGAATAAAAACCGTCCAAGGGGGGAAAGGCTGTCTTCAGACTATGGTAGTCTAGACTATGGCCTCAAAATCTGTACCAAGATTTTTTGATAGGCGAGAAATGGTCATCAGGGCTGTGGTCAGCAAAACGGCTTCTGACCTGCCACAGGAAGCCAGCTGCTTCTCTGCTCCCGATATCAGGCTGCCAAGTGCTCTGACTTCCGTCCTGACTGTCTGGGGAGGCATGCTACTGAAGCAGTGTGGTTCAACAAAGCTACTACTGAGTTGAGACCAAGTCTCTTCCAAGCTGGGGTCTTTGCTTCTTCCCAAGTAGATGGAAAATGCTGGTGATACCCCGCAAAGTCCTCCCCAAACTCGGGTTTGAATTCCGCGACCTGAGCCACTGAGAACAGTGCAGGGTCTGTGAGTCCCATTCAGGAACGTGATCTTCGTGAGGAGCGGGGGGAGCCCCATGAACTATTACCATGTCCCACGTGAAGAGTAGGGCTTCGGGCGGTTTTGAGAGTGCAGTTCCCACAGATTAGAAGAGCTCCAGCACCCATCAAGGCTGCTGAGCCTGCTTTGATGCGGGGCCTTCCCAAGCTCATCTCAGCATACCTGTGTTTATGTCACCCACAGTTGCTTGTTTGTAGTGGCCGTAGATGAACAACATCTCATCATCTGCTGGCTTGGTCTTGAGGTGCTTAACATCCTCAGCAGCTTTGTCAAACTCAGCCTAAACGTGGGGGAGAGGAAAGGCCTAAATAGAGCTCAGTAATGGGGAGAGACAGGTTGGAAAGGCAGCACTCCTGAGATGCCCCTGAGGAAAAGCAGTGTGTCTTCTCATCTCCCCAAGAGGGAAGCCAGAAAGATTCAGCAAAACAAGGAAGGGAAGCACATTGGTTCACTCATTCGATGGACAACTATGTACTGGATGCTCTCACTATCAGGTGCTAGAAACACAGTGGTGAAGGAGGAAAGTTAGGAGTGCCTGCAGTAGGCATTCACTTCATTGAAAAAGCAGCGTGGCCAACTGCCTGACCACCCCTGGGCCAGGCCGGGGTCCCAGTAAAGCCTGGACTTGTGGATAGGACTAGCACAGCGTGTTTGAAACAGCTGAGATGGGTACAGTTTTGAGTGCGGCTGGCCAGAGGCCATTGGACCCCTCCCCCCCCGGGGACCAGGCGTCCAGCGCCAACCTCTCTTCTGGTGTTCCAATTGGAGAGAGGTGATGAGTCAGAGGTCATTCCACACAGCTCGGTCTCAGAAAAGAGGCTACATTCCAAGGAGGGAAAGGCCTCTGGGTCACCTCTCTACGTTGGACACTCGGCCCCTGAGTCCCCTGACCTCTAAACTGTTAACAACCACTTCCTTGCTTTCCCATTCTGCATGGCTTCCCTACTCTTGCCCTGACCTTCCGGATGGGGAACTCGGTCCCCTTGCTCCTTCAATCCATGCAACCCTCTACCTGCCATCTTTCTCCCTAGGACCCTCTTCTCCAACTCTTGTTCCTGCCTCACCGCGGAGTCCACCCCACGGGCAACTTTCCAGCAGTTACCGGTGGGTACCTAAGTCCAAACCTGGAAAGTTCGGCTCACAAAGCTCTGTGCAAAGAGAGCGGGGCACGGGTCCAGGAGGCACAGCGGGGCCGGGACGGGAAAGACTCTGCGGAGTTCTGCTTACGGGATAGTACCCCCCTCGCCCCCCCCCAGTTTCTAGCCCCGCCGCACCTTGGCAGCCAGGCTAGGCACAAGCTATACCTGAGACATGCCGGCGGGGTTGCAAGGATTCCAGGGAGTGAGCGAGGCGGCCAAGAGCAGGAAGCAGTAGCACAAGACTCGACTGGCAGCGCCTTTAGAGGCGCAGCTGCAGGCGGCTCCAACCGGGCCAGGCCAGCGACAGGCAGCCAATCAGAAGCCAGCCTCACGCGGGGGGCGTGTTCAGCCTCCGCCGCGCGGCCAACCTCTCCCGAACCCACGTGGGTTTGCTCGCACAGGCGCAGAGTGGAGCCGAACGGGACGCCGGGAACAGGTCTGGGCCGCGGAAGTCGGGCGTGCTAGTGGGTCCGTGCAGGCAGGTCCGAGCGGGGTTCAGCTCCGGGCCGCCGTGGGGGAATGCACCGCGGGGCAGAGAGGAAGGGGCGGTGGCTGAAGAGCAGAGGCTTTTAAATTTGTTTCATTAAATCGTGTATCTGGAGTGAAGAGCCCGGAAGTTGCGGCTCTGGACTAGCAACCTCTCAGGCCTGGGGAGGGCGAGTGCGCCTGCTCCTCTCAGGGGTCTAGAGGAGACCCTCCGGGATCCGTCTGTAGAGAACTGCTCCGTGGGAAGCTGGACCGGCCCCAGAAAGGCAAAGCCGAGGCCTCTTCCTCTGAGCTTTGGGCGTGTCTGTGACCTGCCCGTGGCTTTAAGTTTGCGGTCCTGCAATGCACAGTTTTGTGTTGCATTTCTCCATCGGGTGCATTAAAAGCTTTGCCAGTGTCTTATTTGCCTTAACAAACCCGGCCCGGACCAGGTACCCAGCAAGTGCCTGTCAAGTGAATGACTCTTCATTGACAAATGTTTACTGAACTCTCTGCTACCTAACTTGCGCTCTTTTAGACCTTGATGATACAGCAGTGAAGGAAACCGATAAATTCCTGCATTCCTGGAACATTGGGGATGATAGTTAACAAAATAAGTAGAAAGTTTGTTAGGGAGATAGGGGGTTGGAAGTTTAGTTTTACATGGGAGGTGGAGGGCAAGGGAAGGTAACATTTGAGAAAGCCCCTCAACAGAATTTCCAGGCAGAAAATAAGTGTAAAGGTGTGACCAGGGAGTGGAGGGAAAGAGAAGAAAGAGAGGAGACTGGAGAGTTGAAAGAGGTGGCAGGCTGGCTAGGTGACGGAGAGCGTGGCCTTTATAGGTACTATATGGGTTTTGACTTTTATTTTGAGATGGGAAGTCAGGCTTTTAAGCAGAGGATGAGACTGAGAGGTCAGGTCTTTACAAAGTTAGGGTGATATTCTCCATGGGAACAGAAAGGAGCAGCACAGGTGGATGGCAGAGTTTGAGGATGATAAGAATTTTCTGGTAGTGGTTACAAAGCTGGCTGAAGGGAGGGAATTGATGGAAAATTCTCTGGAGATCATTTAAAAAAAGATGGGGCTCCTGGGTGGCTCATTCGGTGAAGTATCTGACTCTAGATTTTGGCCCAGATCATGTTCTCACCGTTGTGAGATTGAGCCCCATGTCTAGCTCTGTGCTGACAGTGGGGAGACTGCTTGGGATTCTCTTTCTCTCTCTCAAAATAAATAAAAATAAACTTGAAAAAAAGGAAAGGAGATGATTCCTTTTCAATTCCTAATTTGTGTCAAGAGGACTAGACTACAAATCCACACACACCCCTCCCCAATTTATGGCCATAGGAGTTTAGAAAAAAAGGTGGGGTGGAAGATTTCGGAGGTAATTTCCTAACTAGTGTAGGCCAGCCTTTTTAAAATGTTTGGGGAGAAGTGGAGGCCAGTAGCAAAGAACAAATCCGGAGGCTCTATTTTAGTCTCTGTGTAATTTTGGTAGAGAAAGCAAAGCCAAACAAATTGACAAAAAGTTTGGAGTTACACTGGGGGAGATTACATTTGAATCTTAAGAAGTATAGTTTTTTTCCCAAAGTGACAATTCAGAGCTGTTTTTGTTTTTGTTATTATTTTTTTTAAATCCCCTTCTGAGGCACAGATGAAGCCTGGATTCATTTTTGTTCCATCATGTAGTGCTTACAGATGCGCTAATGGGAATTCAGATTATTGCCTGTGTGGGTCAGATTTCTAGTCAAATGTATCTTAAAGTCACTAGGTTTTAACATTAGGTTATTATGTTTGGCACATTTGAAAAGATTAGGTAGCTCTGACAGTGTAACTTCATATTCCTCAGAGATTGGTTGATGTGATTGAGTTTTTTTTTAAATTTTCAACGTTTTTTATTTATTTTTGGGACAGAGAGAGACAGAGCATGAACAGGGGAGGGGCAGAGAGAGAGGGAGACAGAATCGGAAACAGGCTCCAGGCTCTGAGCCATCAGCCCAGAGCCTGACGCGGGGCTCGAACTCACGGACCGCGAGATCGTGACCTGGCTGAAGTCGGACGCTTAACCGACTGCGCCACCCAGGCGCCCCGATGTGATTGAGTTTTGACTGGACGCTGTAGAAAACAGGGCTAGTGTTTTAACATGGTAGTCTCCAGTTTATTTTATCTTTTATTTTTATTTTATTTTTGCTAGAGCGTAAGCGGGGAAGGGGTAGAGAGAGGGGGACAGAGGATCTGAAGTGGGCTCTGTGCTGACAGTAGAGAACCTGATGCGGGGCTTGAACTCCCGAACCGCGAGATCATGACCTGAGCTGAAGTCAGACGTTCAACCCACTGAACCACCCAGATGCCCCTCCAGTTTGTTTGTTTGTTTGTTTGTTTGTTTTAATTTTCAAAAATTTCTCATTTTTTTCTTCAAATTTTTATTTAAATTCTGGCTAGTTAACATACAGTGCATTATTGGTTTTAAGAGAATTCAGTGGTTCATCACTTAATATACAACACCTAGTGCTCATCATAACAGGTGTTCTCCTTAATACCCATCTAGCCCATCCCCCACCCACCTGCCTCCATCACCTTTGTTCTTTATCGTTTAGAGATCTCTTGTGGTTTGTTTCCCTCTCTTCCCCCCACCCCGTATGTTCATTTGTTTCTTAAATTACACATGTGAGTGAAATCATATGGTGTTTGTCTTTTTCTGACTTATTTCTTCTGGCATAATACACTCTAGCTCCATCCATGTTCTTCCAAATGGCAAGATTTCCTTCTTTTTGATGGCTGAGTAATATTCCATTATGTATATATACCACATCGTCTTTGCCCATTCATCAGTTGATGGACATTTGGGCACTTTCCATAGTTTGGCTATTATTGATAATGCTGCTGTAAACATCAGGGTGCATGTACCTCTTTGAATCTGTATTTTTGTATCCTTTGGGTAAATAACCTAGTAGTGCAATTGCTGGGTCATAGGGTAGTTCTATTTTTAACTTTTTGAGGAACCTCCATACTGTTCTCCAGAGTGGCTGCACCAATTTGCATGCCCACCAGCAGTGCAAGAGGGTTCCCGTTTCTCCTCATTGTTGTCAACACCTGCTGTTTCTTGTGTTACTTAATTAAAAAAAATTTTTTTTTTGCATTTATTTATTTTTGAGAGACAGAGACAGCATGAGCAGGGGAAGGGCAGAGAGAGAGAGGGAGATACAGAATCAGAAGCAGGCTCCAGGCTCCGAGCTGTCAGCGCAGAGCCCGATGCGGGGCTTGAACCCATGAACCGTCACGAGTTCAGGACCTGAGCCGAAGTCGGATGCTTAACCGACTGAGCCACCCAGGCGCCCCTGTGTTACTTAATTTTAGCCATTCTGACAGATGTGAGGTGGTACCTCATTGTGCTGATGATTTGTGTTTCCCTGATGATGAATGATGTTGAGCCATCTTTTCATGTGTCTGTTTGCCATCTGGATGTCTTCTTTGGAAAAATATCGCTCTTCTGCTCATTTCTTACTTGGATTCTTTATTTTTTGGGTGTTGAGGTTGGTAAGTTCTTTATCGATTTTGGATACTAACCCTTTATCTGATATGTCATTTGCAAATCTCCTCCCGTTGTGTAGGCTGCCTTTGAGTTTTGTTGATTATTTCCTTTGCTGTGCAGAAGAGAAGCTTTTTATTTTGCTGAAGCACCAATAGTTCATTTTGCTTTGTTTCCCTTGCCTCGGGTGACGTGTCAAGTGAGAAGTTGCTATGGCCAAGGTCAAAAAGGTTGCTGCCTGTGTTCCCCGCTAGAATTTTGATGCTTTCCTGTCTCACATTTAGGTCTTTCATCCATTTTGAATTTATTTTTGTGTATGGTGTAAGAAAGTGGTCCAGTTTCATTCTTCTGCATGTTGCTGTCCAGTTTTTCCAACACCGTTTGCTGAAGAGACTGTCCTTTTTCCATTGGGTATTCTTCTCTGCTTTGTCAAAGATCAGTTGACCATATAGTTGTGGGGGCAATCTCCAATTTAAGTGGAGTTGATTTGTTGGTTGCTTGTTTGGAATATGCTCCACATTCCTAAAACAAAGCACTTTTTCACATGATGGTTTTGTGCCCAGGTGAATCCACAAAAGTTGCTTAATGCAGTTGAACTATGGAACTAGTGAGGATTGCAGATCCCAGGGAGCAGGGTGCTAAGTGGTTTTTTCTTGTTGCGGAGCCCCCGCTAGGCCAGGTTTTGAAATAGGTGAAGGCATGCCCTCCAGCCTGCTTCCTGCTTCCTTCCCTGGTTCCTCAGGGACTCATTTTGGGTAATTTCTACCTAAGGAAATGGTGTCTTAAGGCCTCCACTTACTGCTTCTAGTGTATGCAGTTGGAATGACATTTAGCTTTTAACCTAAAGAGATAATAGCAAGCTGGCATCTGCGATTTAGTTTTTTAAAGTAAATTTTAGAGTATGTTTGGGGGTCAGTAAATTATATGAAATTTTTAAATGTTTTATGTATTTTTGAGAGAGAGCGAGCAAGCATGAGTCGGAGAGGGGCAAAGAGAGGGGATAGAGGATCTGAAGCAGGCTCTGTGCACTGACAGCAGTGAGCCTGATGTGGAGCTTGAACTTGCGAACCTTTGAGATCATGACCTGAGCTGAGGTCGGATGCTCAACCAACTGAGCCACCCAGGCTCCCCTAAATCATATGAATTTTTAGTTCTATATTTGGATAGCATTGGAAGGGAAATTGCTTTGCGTATCCCCAGAAAGTGCAAGTTCCTCAGCTTTGTTTATATCCTTGCTAGCAACTAGCACACTTTGTAATTATTTTATTTACAGTCATTTTTTAAATTTTTTAAATTAAAAAAAAAATTTTTTTACATTTATTTATTTTTGAGAGCCAGAGAGAGCTAGAGCACAGGTGGGGGAGGGCCTGAGAGAGAGGGAGACACGGAATCCGAAGCAGGCTCTAGGCTCTGAGCTGTCAGCACAGAGCCCGGCGCGGGGCTCGAATGCACAAACTGTGAGATCATGACCTGAGCTGAAGTCGGACGCTTAACCAACTGAGCCACGCAGGCACCCCTATAGTCATTTTTATTTATGTATTCTTCGGTCTGATCTCCCTCCTCTACATAAGCCAAGGAGAATAGGGATTACCCTGTATTGGTCAGTTCTGTATCTCCAAGTGCCTGGCACTTCTTAGACACCTGAACAAAATGGCAGGTGAATGAACAGTCATTTGCTCTTTAGGAAATTTAGTCATTCTGATTAGCTGTGAACTTGGAAACTATTAGAACTGAATGTGCAACTCTAGGCTATGGTAAAGTAGATTAATTCTGGTAAAAGGACTATGTAACCTCTTTGTATCACAGTCAGCTGGAAACAGAACACCTGAAATATTAAGAGAAGATGGGGAACCTGATGAGCCAACTAGTCAGCCTAATCGGCCTTCCCACTTAGTGGAGAGGCTCTTGTCATTGCCGCAGCCCGCCCTCACATCTTTGGGGTGCCAGTCCTGAGTATTCACAGGCTACCCTTGCTGGGTCTCAGCGTAGAGGCAGCCGGGCAAGATGCCTTAACAGAGGTTGAAAGCAGTGCTTGCCCAGTGGGTGTGAGTCGTAGTTTTATATTAGGTGTCTTGATGTAAACTAAACCTCTAATTTCTAAAAGGAACCTAGTTATTAAAAAAAATGGACTACAGTTACAGGAAAGCTTTGCTAGAAGGCAAAGGCTAGAGTGCTCACAAATGATGAATTATCTCCATCCAGTATTTATTTTCATTTCTTGGTATGCGATTCCTGAGGCATGGCTCAAGCAAAGCTGGGAGGAGATTAGTGTGTTTTAAAGGGAAGGAAGCACTTGGGAAATGCTTCTGGGGTAGGAGGTGGGCAGAGTTGGGGGCATTTGTTTTGTGAAGGTGGAGGAAGGAGGTAAGTGCTGAGATGGGGGGATAAGAATGCAGCGTGGCTTTTCTCTCTGTTCCCTCTGTTTTTTTCCCCCATTCTTTTCTCTTCCTGTGTCTCTTGTACTCTTCTGATGGCATAACTCGTTTTTGGTGGTCAGGCAGCTGGAGGTGTTAGCCAGTCCCTCCCCTTTGCCATTCTCTTGTTCCTGTGAGTGTTCATATTCAGAGGAATTGTAGCGAGCTGGATGTGAGAGAAGAGTGTGTGTGTGAGACCTGTATGTGTATGATTCGCTCCTTGTCCTGTGTCTGTCCAGCTAACATGGTGGGGTGGTATTTTGGGCTGAGGTGAGACTAGGAGACCAGGGCTTGCGATCAGGGGGCTGTGGTAGGAAGTGTCCTACGTTGTCTAGGAGTAGGGAAGACTTTCTTAAGACTTATTTAAACGTAAATAAACACTGCTGAGATATTGCCTGTATCCTGTCTAGAAATACTTATGACTGGGGCGCCTGGGTGGCTCAGTTGGTTAAGCATCCGACTTCAGCTCAGATCATGATCTCTCGGCTCGTGAGTTCAAGCCCTGCCTTGGGCTCTGTGCTGACCTCTGAGAGCCTGGAGGCTGCATCAGAGTCTGCCTCTGTCTCTCTCTGCCCCTGCCCTGCTCACACGCTGTCTCTCTCTTTCTCAAATATAAATAAACAGTAAAAAAAAAAGAAGTATTATATTTATGACTAGGGATAGGAATTAGAAATATTAAAATATGATGACAGGTGTTTTGACTGATAATTCCTTTGGAGACAATGCCAATTTTTTAGAGATTAAAAAAAATTATTTATTTTGAGAGAGAGAAAACATCCATGCACGCACTTGCAGAGAGAGAGGAGGGAGAGAGAGAATCCCAAGCAGGCTCTGCACTGTCAGGGCAGAGCCTGATGTGGAGCTGATTCCCACAAACTGGGAGATCATGGCCTGAACCAAAATCTAGAGTCGGAAGCATAACCGACTGAGCCACATAGGCTCCCCGAAACAATGCCATTTTAAAAAAACAAATACTTTATTTTTATTTTGAGATAATGCACTAAAAAAAAATCCCTAATTTTTATTTTGAGGTAATTGTAGGTTCACGCGCAGTCGTTAAATAATGCAGAGATCCCTTGTACCCTTTACCTGTTTTCTCCCAATGGTAACATCTTGCAAAACAATAATACCACAATTGAAATACTTAAGGCACAGGACATTTCCATCATCAAGGAGCCCTCCTATTATTCTGTAATAGCCACAACTGCTTCCCTTCAGCCCTAACCCCTCCTTAGCTCTGATATGATTATGTGATTTTTCTTCTTTAGCCTTCTGCTGTGGTAGATTACACTGATTACTTTTGAAATATTGAACTAACTTTGTTTCCTTGGAAGAAACCCCACTCGGTCATGGCATGTAATTCCTTGTATATATTCCTGAATTCCATTTGCTAATAATTTAAGGATGTTTATGTTTGTATTCATAAGACATGTTGGTTTGTAGTCTAGAATGATTCTGTCATTCATAACAAGTCTGGCCGGTGAGTTGATCCTGATCTGAATGTGTTGCGGTGCAAGGTGGTGTTACTAATCACTTTAGCTACAACTGGGGACAGATTTCTCAAAATAAGCCAAGTGAAAGAAGCTAGACAAGAAAGTATAATCCATTTGAGTCCATTTATTTAAAATTCTAGAAAATGCAAATTAATCTATCATGACGGCAGATTAGTGGTTACCTCGGGAGAGGACCAGTGATTATATAGGGGCATGAGTAAACTTTGGTCGGGAGGCAGGGGAATGGATATTTTCATGATCTTGAATGTTGTAATGCTTTTACAGGTGTATACAGAAAGTCAAAATTTAAATAATTTTGTAATATTAATTATTAATATTAAACAATTTTATTAAAATTAAATGATTATCAATTAATATTTATTAATAGTAAATATTAATTATTATGTAATTATTATATAAGCAACTCATTGTATGTCATTTATGCCTCAATAAATAAAAGAACTAATACATGGAAAAAACACACCTGGGGACAGATTTCATACCACCTTTTCTAACTGGAAGACTGGTCGTAGGGAAGACTACCCATAGGACATACCTAAAGCAATGAGCCATTTAATCTTCTGGAAGCTCCCGCTGAGTAACTAGATTAGTTTTGGAGTGATCACCTGTGTTGGTTACCCGAGAGCTTGCTTGTGGTGTTTTCTTGAAACACCCTCGGGTTTAAGATGCAAATAACAGCGCTTTTGAGAAGGAGGCAAGTTAATACTTACACACACACACACAAATCACAGGCCTGGTGGTGCACATGCAAATTTCTTTCCTTGGAAAGAAATTTCTTTACAGTTTACCCTGGGAGCCTTGTGGCTCAGAGGGCACAGGTTGTCAAGGCCTCCAGTGTAACCTTCGGCCATCTGGTGGACTGGAGGGTTTTCACTTGAGCACACATCATTGCATGTGGAACTTGCCTTTGGTGGGGCTGCCTGAGGGCAGTCAGTCCTGTCTGTCCTGTCCGTGCTACCAGCTGAGTGGCATTTGTCTGTGGGAACAGGCGGAGGAGACATCTGGAAATGTTGACAAGTATTTTCCATGGGAGGCATCGGAGCTGGGATGTATGCGCCAGATAGACTTGTTGGTAACAGTGATCGTATGGTGGTCAGAGCCATCTTGTAGGGGTCGGCAGATTCAGGTGTCAGGAGATTGGAGGTGCTTACAGTAGTTTGGGGGAAACTCAGCAGGGTATTTTGCCTCATGAGGACTATTGCAGGGGCAGGCAGTTGTGAAAGACAAAAGATCTCTAAAGAGCTCCCTGCCTGCGTTTCCTGGGTTGTAAATCGTTCTCTCCCTAGATGCTGAGGTTATCTCTCTCCCTCCACCTGTACAGAAATCTGCGTGTTTCATTCCAGCATCTATCACTTCACCTTTCTTCTAATCAACTCCTATTACCTGAAGAGAATTTTTTTCTTTTTAAATATTCTATTTTTAAGTAATCCCTACGCCCAATGTGGGGCTCAAACTCACCCTGAGATCAAGAGTCGCACGCTCCACTGACTGAGCCAGCCAGGCACTTCCCCTGAAGGGAATTTTTATAAAACTCACAGAGATGCATTATGTCCCCTACTTTGGACTGCGGTGCATTTGAGTGGGTCATTATTCTTGTGATCTGGGACTTGGTCAATTCAACAAGGGAATCCAGGCAGCTGAACCAGAATTCAAATCCCCTAAGCCCCTTTTGGCGACTTGTCACGTGGAGGATGTACCAATTAGGCTGGCAAGGGGGTTTCTGCAGAGGAAAGAAAGAAGCATCTTACAAAGGAATGGCCAGTATGGAATCCCAGGATTTCACACTGGTCTGTGTCAACCCCCTCACCCCCACTTGCAATATTGTTTGTTCCGATCATTACCCAGGAAGCTCCGGAGAGAGGCTGATCCTTTTCTGGGGACGGCCACATTCAGGGAACAGACCATTGTACTTTGTATGTTATGTGCTCCAGGAGGAGATTAGGTAGGTAGGGTGAGAAATCTTTTTGAGTTGATTTCTCAGGAGCCTTTTTTCAGATGATACCAGATGGCTGTGGATGGTAGGGAGGAGTAGACAGTCTATGGAATACCTTGACCGTTAGCCCTTCGTTCCTTAGCATTTGTGATGAAAGATGCACCATTGTCAGACTGCAAATAGTGTGGAAAACCAAACACATGGCACAGATTCTTTTCAAAGGTCACAGTGGTTTCAGGTGATTTGGGACATTAAGACTATAACCTGAAAAAAAAAAATGTCCTGGGAGTGTGGCTTCCTGAGAGGAGGTCAAAGGTCAAGTGTAAACAGTCTGCCAGAAGCCGGTGGGGGCAACAGTCTGTGTGGTGTGGCCTCCCTCACCACCGGACCAGCGCGTCAGCCTCTGGCTGGAGTCACAAGTCTGGCACGTGGCGGTGGCCGTGTATCAGAGGTGGAGTTCTTTTTGTTGTGCCCGCCTGCGAGGATGGACCAAGGCAGCCGTGCGGGCAGCCCGGGTGGTGTAGGTGCCATCAGTAGCTGGAGTGCGGCTCCACCAGATTTGTGGGCATCTGGATGAGTTGCCCCGCTGGTTCGGTCAGCAGCTGAGAATCGTTGCCACGGTTCACAGCCCAGCGGACAGTTTTCCAAGTGCAGATCAAACCACTAGGCCTTTGGCGACAGCACAGGGGTCAGTACAAACATCAGATTCATCCATGGGAACATCAACCAGAGCTATGGCAACGGCCTTGAGTTCTGCCCACTGAGCAGAGGGGTCATGTCCATTTTCAGTTCTTCCTGGGGAGGGGATGCAGGGGAACTTGTGGCGTTTCTCTGCCTGTAGCTCCTCCTGATGGGGGAGAATCCCCCCTGGCACTACGGACAGGGAAGTAGAAGTAAGTGTAACCTACCATTTATACATTCACATGAAAAAACAATAGTACTTTGGATTGGCCTGAAGGGCCCCATCCACTAGGTCACATTAGTCTCTCTCCCCCACTGCGAATCTTATCCAAACCCCATTGGCTGAATCTGAGTACCTCCTTACACAGGGCCAGGTAGGGTGGTGACTGGGTACCTGTATCCACAGAGCCATAAAAGTTGGAGTCCTTCCCTTCTGAGAAGTCCCCCAGCATACTTAGGTGCATAAGGCTTTCTAGTCTCTCTTAAGGATAGGGAGCCCTCAGCCTACCCATAATTGTCCTCCTCCTCCTTTTTTTTTTAATAAAATTTTTTTTTAAATTTTATTTTTTAAATTTCCATCCAAATGAGTTAGCATATAGTGCAACAATGATTTCAGGTGTCGATTCGTTAACGCCCCTTACCCATTTAGCCCATCCTGCCTCCCACAACCCCTCCAGTAACCTTCTGTTTGTTCTCCATACTTAAGAGTCTCTTCTGTTTTGTCCCCCTCCCTGTTTTTATATTATTTTTGCTTCCATTCCCTTATGTTCATCTGTTCTGTGTCTTAAAGTCCTCATATGAGTGAAGTCATACGATATTTGTCTTTCTCTGACTGACTAATTTTGCTTAGCAGAATACCCTCTAGTTCCATCCATGTCGTTGCAAATGGCAAGATTTCATTCTTTTTGATTGCCAAGTAATACTCCGTTGTATATATATACCACATCTTCTTTATCCATTGATCCATCGATGGACATTTGGGCTTTTTCCATACTTTGGCTATTGTTGAAAGTGCTGCTAGAAACATTGGGGTGCATGTGCCCCTGCAAAACAGCATACCTGTATCCCTTGGATAAATTCCCTAGTAGTACAATTGCTGGGTCGTTGGGTAGTTCTATTTTAATTTTTTGAGGAACCTCCATACCGTTTTCCAGAGTGGCTGCACCAGCTTGCATTCCCACCAGCAATGCAAAAGAGGTCCTCTTTCTCCGTGTCCTCGCCAACATCTGTTATTGCCTGAGTTGTTATTGTGAGCCATTCTGACAGGTGTCAGGTGGTATCTCATTGTGGTTTTGATGTGTATTTCCCTGATGACGAGTGATGTTTAGCATTTTTTCATGTGTCGGTTGGCCGTCTGGATGTCTTCTTTGGAGAAGCGTCTCTTCATGTCTTTTGCCCATCTCTTCACTGGATTATTTGTTTTTCGGGGAATTGTCCTTCTTCTTAAAGCAGATCTCAGGGTAGAGGGTGAGGGGAAGGACTGGGGGTGCAGAGCAGGAGAGGGGCTCTCTGCCAGGAAGCAAGGCACACTTTTAGTTCCGAGTGGCCTGGTGGCTGTTCATCGTCCAACTTAATGAACGTTTCAGTCACCCAGAGCTCTAGATCCTCATTGCGGACATCTTTTGTTTAGGCTCTGGGGATTCCTTTGCTGATCCAACAGCTACAGCCACATTGCCTCTCATCTGAGAGGTGGCGTGCAGCATTGCCAAGGACGGTGAGCCACAGCCAAAGCACCACTGGACAGCTTGTGTCAGTCCTACCCTTTGCTGTTCATCCTCTAAAGGTTAATCAGCCCTTACTCCCCAGCACCCACCTCTTGGACAAGAGCATTTGCTGCCAGACCCCAGGGGATCTTCTTATATCCCCAAAGCCCATGAGACCTTTGTCTTTTCTGTTCCAGAAAGCCATGTCTCTGCTAGCGTCCATCGTCAGCAGCAACTGCCAAGAACTGTGAAGAACCTGACATTTTATCCTAGTTGAAAGCCGACAGTCAGCCCGGTTTGCTGGACGCCGGCAGAAGACATGGTAATCTGGGGTCAGAGACAAAGGACTGTCTCTACACGGCGCAGTCAGCAGCATGAATTGCGTGTTTGTGTCAGCGCCTCTTGGCCCATTTATCCCATGGGGGCAATGCAGAGTGGTCCAGAAAGATGCTGCCCACTCAGTGGGTTTGAGTCATGGCTGTAGAGCCCTGAGTTTAGGAAATCCCAATCTAGGTGCTGGCAGAGAGCATGAGACTCCTGGGTCACGGACAGAGGACTGTAGTACAGCACAGCCAATAGCATGAGTCTCACGTTTGTGTATTTCCTCCTCTTGCCCCATGCGTCTGCGGCTGTAGAACCCTGAGTTGAGGTAATCCAGATTTTTTTTTTTTAAGTGGTACAAACAAACCTGCCTAACCTTAGCCTAGAAGGGGACTCTCCTTTTGTTCTACTGGACAGTAAACAACTCTGCCCTCTCCTCTGGAGGGAGAGGATGTCTGTGTTTCTAGGCTGTTTACCAGACACACATCTGTGTATAGGTAGTCCAGAATGAAAGCAGCCGTTTCCTCATAAGATGTGCAAAAGTGTGAGAGATCCCTGGAGAATTGCCTCCCAACGCATTGTACAAGGGTTAACGTTCTCACCGAGGGCTGTGAATCAAAAAAAAAGTAGAATTTATATTCAATATACCTTGTTTAAGAAGGAAAGTGTGTGGAATATTCTTTCCAAATAGTTAAGTGTCTAACCCTTTGGGAAACTCGACTGTCTAGGATAGTAGTTCTTAGAGAGTCTTACTTGTCTTGAACAGAGAACCCAAATTGTGATTTTGTGTATTTACCCCAACTTGAGAGTCACAAAGGCAGGTCTGTGGAATTACAGGTGTTGATTTTTCAGGGGGTGATATACTCACGACATTCAACATTTTATTTATTAGAATTGCTTATGACTCTGCCTCAGGAAAGGGCAGGTGCTAATGGCATTATGTAACAGAGTAGTTACAACACTGAGAAGCATTTTTGTAGTCATCAGATTTAGCTGATATTTATTTTGTACTTAAGGTGTTATGTAAACCCCTAAAGAAGAAGACTGTTTTTTTAACCCACCTAACAAATAGTTGAGGTTGGGGTGCCTGGGTGGCTCAGTTGGTTGGAAATCCAACTTCGACTCAGGTCATGATCTCACGGTTCGTGAGTTTGAGCCCCGCATCGGGCTCTGTGTTGACGGCTCAGAGCCTGGAGCCTGCTTCAGATTCTGTGTCTCCCCCCCTCTCTGCCTCTCGCCTACTCGCTCTCTCTCTCTCTCTCTCTCTCTCTCTCTGTCTCTGTCTCTCTCTCTCAAAAATAAACAAACATTAAATAAACGGTTGAGGTTAAAAACTTCAAAATCATTCATAAGTTAATACATTGAAAATATGTTTCTCAAATGTTTTATGTCCATGAAAGGTGAATAAACTGAGTTTTCTAATAGTGCTTTGATTTCAGTTATACCACTAAATACTTAGAAGAAAAAGGCCAAGGGGTTTTCAAATGTTTATTTAATCCTCATGTGGTCTTAGTCTATAAATGTATACTTAAGTTCATATTTTAAAAAATTATGCTTTCGAGAAAATTTAAAGCAAATTCCTGTTCAGTTTTTCTCTTTTTATTGTAATGACCAGCTTTTACTATTTCATTGTTACTGAGATCTATTTTTACAATAAAAGTTGGTTCTCCCTCTGGAGGTTAAAAAAACAAAATATGCTTTTGAAGTAGGCCAGAAGAGATTAAAGTGGAATGAGCCTTTCACTTTTAGTCATAGTCTTCAATGTGATGTGATTTAATTTATGAACTTCATAAATAATTCTTATGAACTTTAGTTACACTGAAATATTATATAAAGGTATTAATTTGCCAAGGTTAAGTTCTGTTTAAAAGGTGAACATTTATCATTCGCCATCTTAGCAGGATGCTAGGTGCTCAGTACTTTTAAGAGTAATAAAAATAATGAAGGTATTTTTCCCCCCTCCTTCTGGTCTTAGGCACCCCCACCCCCCGACTTTAGTGAAATGACACATTTGGATGACATTTAGCAATGCATAGGATTATTTACAAGCTTTAAAGCAAACTTGATATATGGCAGCTTTGGTTCTATAATACTTAAATTTAGGAAGTAGATATAACTTTACAAAGATGTTTAGTTTTTCAAAATGATGCACCCTAGGAATCTGTTAAAATTCAAGACGTAATACACCACTTCTCGGAAACCTGCTGGTTGAAGGAAGGAAGGTCACCCAGTGCCCTCTACTGTCTGGTGGTTATAGAATCTTCCCCTCGTTGACTGCTTCAATGTTGACTACTTTCATACTCTTAAAGCTTTTAATAGTTAACTCATTCTGGATTCCATTCTTTTACAAAAAGGTCAAGAGCATGCCTTCTTCAAATGCTTTTAAAGGCACATGTACTTTTTTTTTTTTTTTTTTGGTAAGAAAGTCTTCATTATTTGCGTATTCTTTATTTATGAATTCGCCAACTCACTACAATTTATTTGTAACCCTGAAAGCAATACTCAGAGTAGTTTTTTGGTGGAAATAACATGGGCAGAACAGTGAAAAATAGGAGTTCACCAGTGTTCACGCTCCCGGCTGAGGTCAAACAGGGGGACCTTCTTGTTTCAGCTCTCAGGTTGTAAACAAGTGGCTGGTTTATGTTCTGTTTAGTGCCATACTTTTCACATCGTTGTGCTTTTTGTTGGTGAACCCACTCTCCAAAATGGCTGCGTGTAGTGCTGAAGTGCAGTCTGGTGTTTCTGAGTGCACGAAGGCTGTGATATGCCCGAAGAAGAAAAATACGTGTATAAGATCAACTTTTTTTTCCCAGACCCGAGTTACAGTGCCGTTGGCTGTGAGCTGAATGTTGATAATAAATCAACAATATAAAAGAGGCATCTTTAAACATCAGCACACATAAAGCAAGGTTATATTTTGGTTGCTTGATGAAAATGTTGTGACCGGACATCCCAGAGACTCATGAGAACCTAACCCTGTATGTCCTTAGGGGCAGTGATTCAATATTCACTGATTCCCTTTCTAGACCTTGTCTACTTCAAATAACCGGAATCAGCTGTAGTTAGTTAGAGCTGATAGAGATAACTTAAAGTTAACAATGGAGTATTCTGCGAATATGCATGTTTTGTGCTTGTCCTAATGCTAGGCTCTGAGCTTTTCACCTCAGGACCCTGTGCCAACTGGCTTATAGTGCTTCAGCTTGGAATTTTGCCACGAGGAGGGGGAGCCGGCTTGGAAGGAGAACAGCTGGGCCTTCAGGGAAGCTGGCATGCAGCTTGGCTTGGCTTTCCCTGACCATTCCCTGCTGAATTTCCACCTTTGCTGGTTGTGCTTCTGGAGCCTGGGTCGGAAAAAACAGCTCCAACCTATCCTGTAAGGACCCGGGAATTCTGGTCCAGGAGGGAGGCTGCTGGGCTGCGTCCATTCTTGGCTCTGAATGATGCGCTGGTTACCTGTTAGGGACCTGGGAGCTCCAGGTGAGGGGGTTCCTACACACATTTTGTGTTTGCTTCTTTGCTTTCAAGAATTTATTTATTTATTTATTTATTTATTTATTTATTTATTTTTCAGTTGATGGACATTTATTTAAAAAAAATTTTTTTTTAAATATGAAATTTATTGTCAAATTGGTTTCAACACTTAGTGCTTTCAAGAATTTAGTTTGCTTTGGATACGGCTTTTACTTCATGATCCCAAACCAGCTGGGGAAGTACCAGAACAGGTTTTTTTTAGGCAGGGAGGTTTAATGACCTTCCTAAGCCCCAGGCACTGTTATGTTTCTTTTGTCTGTCTGCCTGCCTTCCTTCCTTCCTTCCTTCCTTTCTTCTCTCATGCCCCTCACCCCTCGGTGCTATAACATTTCAAATCCCCACCTTACATCATATAAAATGTACCCATATGCTACATAAAACCTGACATATAATTATGAACAGAGCCGAGTTGCTGTTGAAAGGTTATATGTTGTAGGTATTTGATTAAATGTTAATTTTGATTTTTTAAAACATTTTCATATTCTGAAATAATAAGGTTTTTTGGTTTTGTTTTTGTTTTTTTTAAGGTCTCAAACACTTTCACGGGCTGTGGAAAAGCTCATAGACCCTAGGTACCGTGACTGCGCAGGACTGATATGGCAGGGTGTCCGTAGGAAGGGTTTCAGATTTTCCTCATTTCCTCAGCCCTTCAGCTGCACATTACTTCTCCTGACATCTTTGGGGGGCTCTGATGTGCCTCAGGCCACACGTATTGCTGGGTCTACAAAAATAAGCCATGGAACCTTCTTTCCCTCAAGGGGCTTGTACGAACCCGCTTTAACAGTTGTCTTCCCTGCGGCATGACCCAGTGCTGTGGGCGAGCAGAGGGGCTGTTGGCTCAGCCTGGGGCAGAGGCGGAGCTGGCAGCAGAGATGTCCCGGAGCAGGTGGTCTGGACTGAGTTTTGAAGGATGCTTGCTTGCACGGTGAGGCAGAGAGGCGAGGGGCAGAGGGAGTTTGGGGGGAAAGCCGGGGGTGGGGGGGTGGAAAGGTATGGCAGAGGCTTAGAAATAGCGCGGTATGTGTGGGAAACTATGGGCTGTCACTGATGCTGGAGTGATACATGGAAGGTGGACTGTGGTGGTGACAGGTAACATCAGAGACGAGGGAAGGGCTGGGTACCCAGGGCCTTTGTGCCATCTTGGACAAGGTTAGACTCGTCCTGGGCGTGTGACCTACTTCTGGTGCCTGGGCTGCGTGTGCTTCAGATTTATTTGGTAACCCTTAATGCATTATTGGTTGCCTAACTGAGTCTCTAGCCTTGTCTATCCTTTACAGTATTGATAAGTCCTGGGTTGTTTGCTTTTGTCCAGTTATCTCTTCTTAAAAGAAACGGAAATGGCTTCATTTTAAAAATACCTTTTTCTTGGTGCATACCACATGAAAGTAAGCATACAGGGAAACAGCTAAACTTAAAAACACATAATTGTTATTAAAACATCCAGCAATATTAAGAATATATAAAACAGGTAGCAGTCTCTGGTATGTCTACAATTCAGAGATAGCCACTGTCAGCATTTTGGTAAAGCCACTGTCAGCATCTAGACGTCTTGCCGTGCTTATGGAGATACTACGTACCTGCCGTTTTCTCGCTTGTGTTTATTTTTATTCACTAATATGCCATAGGCAGCTTTCAAAGTTAGTGTCCCTGGAACCATATCGCCCTTAGTGGCTGCAGGGGATTTTATCTTACGGCAACTGTGTGACACAATTTACTTAACCAGTTCTTCACCAGTGGGCCTCTAGATGGATTCTAATTTTTGTTAACTGTTGGAAGCACTCTAGTGAAAAACAGCTTCATTGAATGTACATCTACATGTACTTATCTTTTCTTAAAATATTTTTCTTGTGAGAAATTTTAAACATAAAAAAATAGGATAGTATGACGAGGCCCCATGTATACCCAGCTTGAGCAGTTGACAATGTTCTAGTTCTACCATTTGTTTTTTTTTCCCCCCAAAATTAAGTTTACTTATTTTAAGAGAGAGAGAGACAGAGAGGAGAGAGACAGAGACAGCACAAGCTGGAGAGGGGCAGAGAGAAGGAGAGAGACGGAATCCCAAGCAGTCTCCTTGTCATCAGCACAGAGCCTGATGTGGGGTTCAAACTCACAGATTGTGAGCTCATGACCTGAGCCAAGATCACGAGTTGGATGCTTAACCGACTGCGCCACCCAGGTGCCCCTACCATTCTTCTTCTTCTTCTTCTTCTTCTTCTTCTTCTTCTTCTTCTTCTTCTTTTCCCCCAAATCTACACTCTCATACTTACTTTTCCTCTGTCAGGGTATTTGAAAGCAAATCATTCATACCATTTTGCCTATGTATACCTTACACTTTTTTTTTTTTAATTTTAATGTTTATTTATTTTTGAGAGAGAGAGAGAGACAGAATGCAAGTGGGTTAGGGGCAGAGAGAGAGGGAGACACAGAATCGGAAGCAGGCTCCAGGCCCTGAGCTGTCAGCACAGAGCCCGACGCGGGGCTCGAACTCATGAGCCGTGAGATCATGACCTGAGCCGAAGTCGGACACTCAACCGACTGAGCCACCCAGGCGCCTTACTCCTTTAAGATGAAGATACCATATACCTTACTCTTTTAAGATGAAGACTCAGAGGGGGTGCCTGGGTGGCTCAGTCGATTAAGTGTCCAATTTCGGCTCGGGTCATGATCTCACAGTTTGTGAGTTTGAGCCCCGCGTCAGGCTCTGTGCTGACAGCTCAGAGCCTGGAGCCTACTTCAGATTCTGTGTCTCCCTCTGTCCCTCTGCCCCTCCCCTGCTCATGCTCCGTCTCTCAAAAATAAACAAACATTAAAAATAAACATTAAAAAAAATGTAAGATAAGGACTCAAACGTAATATCAAGTAAACAGAACTGACATTAATTCCTAATAAGATCTAATATTATGCAAATCACAACCCATCTAAATGTTGCTTTGGTTGATATCTCTTTTTTTTTTTTTTTTTTTAATATTTTTTTTCAACGTTTATTTTATTTTTTTGGGACAGAGAGAGACAGAGCATGAACGGGGGAGGGACAAAGAGAGAGGGAGACACAGAATCGGAAACAGGCTCCAGGCTCCGAGCCATCAGCCCAGAGCCTGACGCGGGGCTCGAACTCACGGACCGTGAGATCGTGACCTGGCTGAAGTCGGACGCTTAACCGACTGCGCCACCCAGGCGCCCCGGTTGATATCTCTTTAAGTCGCTTTTAATTTATAATTTTCTACCCCTTCTTTATTTATCATGTTATTTGTTGAAGAAACCAAGTCATTTATTGAGTAGAATGTTCCAGTCTGAACTTGACTGATAGCCTCCTTCTGGTGTCATTTGACGTGTTCTTCTACCTGTCGTGATAGCCCATAAATGGGAAGTCAGATCTGGAAACTAGCATCATTCATGAGGGTTGATGTTAGTAAGTTCAGGTGCCATCAACCCCCGATGTATCTGTTCTAAAGTTTCCCATCAATCTTGTGCCTCGTCATTTTGGCATCCCTTTATGATCTTTCCTTACATTTATTATTTCATAGAATTTTCAAGATGATGATCTTTAGCAACTACTAATTTTGGGATAATTGTAGATTCACATGCAGCTGTTGGAGATGATACAGAGAGCTCCTTTATGCCCTTCATGCAGTTTCTCCCAGTGGTAATACCTTGCTTGAGTATATAGTCCAGCATCACAACCAGGGAATTGATACATTCCATGGATGGTATACAGATTTCACTAGTTTTACGTGCACATGTATTTAGTTCTATGCAATTTTATCACACATGTTGATAAATGTGGATAACACTGCAGTCAAGAATCAGAGCATTTTTATCATAAGGCTCTCTTATGCTACCCTCTTATAGCTACACCTGCTCCCTTCAGGTTGATCAACTTTTCACATTATTGACTTTGTAAAGATAACCAAGTACCTTTACCCATGTTTCTACCAAGATATTGGTCTTTTCTGACCTATTTCTGTTGTTATACCTATCAGCCTTTTTCTGGATGGTTGCTGATTTTTATTCAGTTAGGAAGGGCTTTCTTACCTTAAGATTATAAAAATATGTGCCCATTCTTCTTGTGCCTGTCTATGATTTTACAGTTAAATGTAAATATTTGTTCCTTATATGATTTATTTTTGTATAAGGAATGAGGTAAGAATGTAGCCTTACTTTTCTCCAAATGTCTGACCATTCTCCTAATGCCATTTGTTAAATAAACTATCTTTTCCCCAGTAATGTAAAATACCACTTTTATCTTGTACCAAATTCTCTAACCTAGAGTCTGTTTCTGAGTTTTCTGTTGTGTGCCACTGATTTGCCAGGTTTTCCTGCTTCATTATCACAGCTTAAATGGCTCAAGTTAATTAAATTACTTAAGTTGTCCTTTAAAATTTTTACTCTTGACTTTTGTAAGAATATGAATCATACCAGCTTATTCATGTATTACTGTTATATGCCTGTTGCTTTATAATGTGTTTCAATAATTGGTGCTTTTTTCATTTTTTATGACTTTGATGACCAAGCTCACAAATTTATTCTTTCCGATAGATTTTAGAAATATCTGTGACACGTTCCTAGAGCACCTTTTATACTTTGATTGAGATTTTATTCAGTCTATAGAATAATTTAGGGGAGAATTGATTCTTTTACAGCTTTGAGCCTTCATAGTTAAGAACATGGTCATTTCATTTATTCAGATCTTTTGTCTGTCCTTGAGTATTTTTTATTAATTTATTCCCAAGTGTATTGCTTTGGTTTCTCTGTCCCTTCAGTGGAATGTCTTTTAAATTTGACGAGATTCATTTTTTTTTTTAAGTAGGTTGAACCTCTGGGAAAATGTCACGTTTTATAATCTGTAATATGAGCTTTCTAAACTGGCTCTTCACTATGTCTGCATTCCTAAACCAACAAGCTGTAATTCCCGCAGTCCTTAAAACAAATCCGGAAATGGCTGGTTTCTGACAGTAGCTGTTATTCTTTAGTTACTGATACAAATAACAACAAATTTCCCATGAAGATGGCAATGCATTGTGGACCAAATTAGATATGAATGCAGACTTGCAATTTCAGCTATTTAAGTATGACATTTGGGAAGCTTTGTATTAAGGGAAAGAAACAAACCTGTAATTATAAAACAGTTTCATAAGGCATGCATGTGCCAGCCTGCCCAGCCTCCTTAGACCATTTATACGATTCATTTATGGCACCTGGGAATCTAGGATCTTCTGCTGTCTAAATGAGCTGCCTTTATGTCCAACCCTATTTTATCCCAAGTTGACTATTGCTAAAAGCAGCTACCACTATTCATTGAGATTCTGTGTGGGATCCAACTTTGTGTTACAGCAAAGAGGTAGAGGTGGTTTTTAGTTAGTTCTGTCTGTCTCTAAACTCTTCGGGCACTTGGACTACTCTATAGGGCTTCCTGGCATGTGTGGCTTGCATGTGTGTGGGTGTCGTTTGGAGGGCTTCTGTGTTGTGGGAGCTTGATGACAGGAGGAAGAAGTAGTCTTTTAACAAAGCTGCTAACGCTGCTTCTAAAATACAGAAATTTTAGATGTATTTTACTCAGTTGATTGAGCATCCACCTTCGGCTCAGGTCTTGATCTCACGGTTCATGGGTTCAGGCCCCACATCAGGCTCTGTGCTGACAGCTCAGAGCCTGAAGCCTGCTTCGAATTCTTTGTTTCCCTCTCTCCCTGCCCCTCCCCTACTCACTCTCTGTCTCTCTCAAAAATAAACAAACATAAAAAAAATAAAATACAGGGGTCTTTTATAATATCCCTTTTTTTAAGGAGTTTGCTTTATTAAGTACTTCAGTATATTTTAAATTGTAATTTTGTGGATGTCTGCTGAAGTGCTATTACTTGGTAGATTCTTGGATCAGAATTTGTGGGGGGGGGGCATTGTAATCCAGTATAAGAAGAAATAATGTCATAGCTAATATTGGAATTATCAAAAGATTTGTTAATTTTTTTATGTTTATTTTTGAGAAAGAGAGCGAGCTTGAGTGGGGGAGGGGCAGAGAGAGAGGGAGACACAGAATCCGAAGCAGGCTCTGGGCTCTGAGCTGTCAGCACAGAGCCCGACACGGGGCTCGAACTCACGAACCGTGAGAGCATGACCTGAGCTGAAGTGGGACGTTTTAACTGACTGAGCCACCCAGGTGCCCCAAAGATTTGTTAATTTAAGGCCATTAACCACTATGCAAGACTATAAGATGAATCCTTAACTTTATTTTAGGGGGAGAAAATAATTTTCAGTTCATTAAGAACCATTCATTTAAATATAAGCAATATTAATTATAAATTATGTATTAAAGCAGCTTGAACCTTTACTTTTCATATATAATGGTCTATATATTCCCTCAACCTTAGTAAAATATTGTATCAGCATCTTATGATGCAGAAAGACTTTCTAGGCCAAATTAGTGTAGCTTGTGGTGTATATTATGAAGGAGTCCAAACACATTAAAAGGTGTAAAGAATAACATATGACCCATATACCTAGCACCTTGCCTAAGGTATAAACTTCTACCAATATAAGTGGTCTGTGTACTTCTTTCGTATTGCATACTCCTTCCTTTGGCTCAGAAATAACAATTATCTCTTTTTGAAATGTAATACAAGCTATGTTTTTTTTTAAATTTTTTTTATTTAAGTAATTTTTTTTCAATATATGAAATTTATTGTCAAATTGGTTTCCATACAACACCCAGTGCTCATCCCAAAAGGTGCCCTCCTCAATACCCATCACCCACCCTCCCCCCCCCCCCCCCCCCCCCCCCCACCCCCAGTTTGTTTTCAGTTTTTTAGAGTCTCTTATGCTTTGGCTCTCTCCCCCCCTTACCCTCTTTTTTTTTTTTTTTTCTTCCCCTCCCCCATGGGTTTCTGTTAAGTTTCTCAGGATCCACATAAGAGTGAAAACATACGGTATCTGTCTTTCTCTGTATGACTTATTTCACTTAGCATAACACTCTCTAGTTCCATCCATGTTGCTACAAAGGGCCATATTTCATTCTTTCCCATTGCCGTGTAGTACTCCATTGTGTATATAAACCACAGTTTCTTTATCCATTCATCAGTTGATGGACATTTAGACTCTTTCCATAATTTGGCTATTGTTGAGAGTGCTGCTGTAAACACTGGGGTACAAGTGCCCCTATGTATCAGTACTCCTGTATCCCTTAGGTAAATTCCTAGCAGTGCTACTGCTGGGTCATAGGGTAGGTCTATTTTTAATTTTTTGAGGAAACAAGCTATGTTTTTGAACTTTGCCTAAATGGTAATGTGCTCTGACTCTTCAGCAACTTGCTTTCTTTTTGTTTGCCATAATATATATTTTTAAAAGTTTATTTATTTTGAGAGAGAGAGCACAAGGGGGGGTCGGATGGGGAGAGAAGGAGAAAGAATCCTAAGCAGGCTCTGTGCTGTCAGCACAGAGCCCTATACGGGGCTTGAACCCACGAACCGTGAGATCATGACCTGAGCTGAAGTTGGACACCTAACCGACTGAGCCACCCAGCTGCCCCTCGTTTGCCATAATATTTTTGAGATTCATTTATGTTGGTGTGTATAGTCCATTTATTTTTAGTGCCTATACTGTTTCACCGAATGCCATAGTTTACTTACCTCTTCTGTTGATGGACATTTTGTTTCCAGTTTTTAGAATTAACAAACAATGTTCTTTTGCACATATTTGGGAGGTTTCCTCAGGTACCTATGAATGAAATTGCTGGATTGAAAGGAGCATATATCTTCAGTTTTACTAAATATTGCCAGATTGTCTCCAAAAGTATACCTGTTTGGGATGCCCACCTTCCCTGATTAAATTCTCATTGCTCTACACCCTTGCCGACACTAGATATTATCAGATTTTTTAGTCTGTTAGTTCAGTAAGTGATCTCATTATTTTGAATTTCTCTGATTACTAGGGAGGTTAGATGTCTAATGTGTAGTATTACAGGTGTTTTTTCCCAAATATAATTGTATATTACGGCTGCAAATTGTACGCAGAGTTGAAAGCATGAAGTACTTATTACTGGATAGAAATAGACCATAATTCTCTCATTAGATCATAAGCAACTTTGCAGATTTTTGAGGAGGAAATAATTTGGTGTGATTTTCTGATAGTGTATTAGAGCATGGACTTTGGAAGAAGTAAACAAGGGAGCCACGATTCAGGCATCAGTTTGGAATTAAACGTGGCTCCATTATTTACCTGCTTTACGGCCTTGGGCAATTTGTGCAGTCTCTCCAAGTCTGTTTCGTCATCTTTAAAATCAGTGTAATACCTCATGGTTTGAGGATAGAGTTAGGGGAGATGACATTAACAGCTGGCACATAGCACGAGCATGTAGTTTTAGAATGAGGCAAACATGCTTAAACAATAGTGTGAAAGAGGGAAAATACCACAGCAGAAAATGAAATCAGCACTGAAATCTGGCAGCAGTTGTGAGATTAAACTGTGACGTATTGTTAGCTGACTCAGTCTCAGGACCAAGCGAGGGGACGTCTGGCACAGCAAATCCCATTCAGTCATGTCTATGCCATGCATCCATTTGGAAACCCCACTTCTTCCCGTACACGCACCCACACACCTGTGTCACTTGTGTTCGTCTGGGCCCTGTTCGTTTTGTGCCAATCAGGACATCAGTGACTGACAGAGCTGTCCAGGGTCACAGTGGATAGACGGGGGTAACCTTGGGACCCTTTTGGGTGCCTGGGATCTGGCCTGGGTTTGGGGACTCCGTCAGTAACCATGCAGCGTGGGAACGATGGCCGGGCGCCCTGGAGCTGATGGTGGAAATGCACGCTTGTTGGGTAATTGTGAATGGATGTTATTCAGACTGTTCTCATGTCCCTCGCCACAGGAATTTCTCCGCATGGCTTCCAGAGAAGTGACCATTACAGTACGCCTCATTCGTTCTTTTGAGCATCGCAATTTCAAACCTATAGTGTATCATGGAGTTAATTTGGACCAAACTACAAAGGAATTTATAGTATTTCTAAAGCAAGGTACGAGATGTCTTAATCATTTCATTTTATCAATATTTTGAGAAAAATAGTTGACTACTATATTGATGGTAATCTTTTAAAACTACTTCGAAAGATATTAATTTAGGTTCTCAGCCAGGTGCTAGGCCAGCTCCTGGTCTGGGCTTTGGCATCAGCCAGAATATCTTCCCAAGGCTCTTTGGGCATTGCGTGTGCCCTCCTCGGGAATCATTACCCTCATGTTTGGCTTCTTCCTCCCCCTCCCGCCTTTTTTTTTTTTTTTTTAAGTGTATTTATTTAAATTGAGAGAGGGAGAGAGAGCCTCTGCAGGGAAGGGGCAGAGACAGAGGGAGACAGAAAGAGAGAGAATCCCAAGCAGGCTGTGTATGTACTGTTAGCGCAGAGCCTGATGTGGGGCTCGAACTCACAAACCATGAAATCATGACCGGAGCTGAAACCAGGAGTCGGATGCTTAACCGAGCAAGCCACCCAGGTGCCACTTCCTCCCCCCCGTTTTTTTAATTAAAAAACCTTAAGATCTCGGTTTGCTTGTGGTGGGCTTATGGATTTGGAGATTGATTAACAAGGGAATGCGGTGTAGCTCATGGCGTTACCTGGCTGAGCACACAGAGGGCCTCATGGGGAGCATGCTCGGAAGGTGGCAGGCCTCCGTCTTTATAGCCGGAAAATCATGAGTGCTGTGGGTCAGTGTGATCACAGAAATGACAGCCAGACCAACTGGTGTTCGTTTTTCATTTTGAGCTTGACGTTCGATAGGCATGAAGTCAGTGAAGGCTTTTTGTAGGACCTCGATGGGTTTCTAACCCCTGTTTTTAATTATTGAAGTGTTCCAATCATCAACATTTGATAAAACATCTAGAATAAGCTTTTATTATTTTAATCGAAATGTAATTTATATATGATGTAATGGACAGATTACATACAGTTCCCTGAGTTTTGACAAATGTATCACTTTATATCCAACTTAATTTTTTTTTTTTACTTTGACATAATTTCAGACACAGAGAAGTTTCAAAAATAGGACAGAGAATTCCTAGATGCTCTCACAGAGGTTCCTGAAATGTTAGCGGTTTGTTACATTATTTTTTTAACCTTAGCCTCCCCTCCCTCCCACCTTTGTCTCCTTTTCTCCCTTTTCTCTCTTACTGAACTTACCCCTTCATTTTTTTTCTTTCTGAACCATTTAGAAGTATATTGCTGACATGATTCTCCTTTATCTCTAAATATTTAAGTGTATATTTCCTAAAAGCAAGAAATTCTCGTACATAATTACAGTACAATGATCAAAATCAGGAACCTAACACTGAAATATAGCAAAAGAAAATTCAAGGGCACATGCTACATTCACTTCCTTTAATCTGACTTTTTTTTTTTAATGTTTATTTTTCTTTTTGAGAGAGAGAGAGAGAGACAGCGTGTGAGCAGGGAAGGAGCAGAGAGAGAGGGAGACCCAGACAGAATGTGAAGCAGGCTCCAGGCTCCGAGCTATCAGCACAGAGCCCGACGTGGGGCTTGAACTCACGAGCCATGAGATCATGACCTGAGCCGAAGTCGGACGCTTAGCCGACCGAGCCCCCCAGGCTCCCCTGACATTGTGATTCCTTTAGTCTGCAGTCTTCATCACGTTGGCAGCTTTTTTTTTTAAACTTTTTTTTAATGTTTATTTATTTTTTAGAGAAAGTGTATGAGCGGGGGAGGGGCACAGAGACAGGGAGGCACAGAATCCGAAGCAGGCTCCAGGCCCCGAGCTGTCAGCACAGAGCCCGACGCGGGGCTTGAACTCACAAACCGTGAGATCATGACCTGAGCCAAAGTCAGACGCTTAACCGACTGAGCCACCCAGGCGTCCCACGTTGGCAGCTTTGAATAGCACGGGCCAGTTGTTTTATAGGGTGCATCTGGGTTGCATTTTTCTGGTGTCTTCTCACAGTTGGGTTTAGGTTATATGTTTGGCAGAGCAGTCCCGGACGTGATGCAGGCTTCTCTGTGCATCACACCAGGAGGCTCCACTGTCCATCAACACCAGTACTGGCAATGGTAACTCTGATCAGTTGGTTGGAGTGGAGTCTGTCAGGTTTCTCCACTGCAAATTTTAATCATAATCGAAAAGTAGTTGGTAGGGATATATTCTGAGGCCATGTGAATATCCTGTTACTTCTCAAACTTTGATCCACCAGTTTAGCATTCTTTGATGATTCTTGCCGGGATCAGTGATTATGATAATTGGCAAATGGTGATTTTTCCTATTCTGTCCTTCCTCTTACATATGGTAGTTGTTTTTCTCCACTAAGGAACAGCCCGCACCTCCGCCATCCCATTTATTTATTTAATCATCAATCATATCACTGTGGACTCGCAGATTCTTACTTTAGTCAGAGGATTATAATTCTTTACTCTCATTATTTATTTTGTTGGTTTTTTAAAATTTTTAAAAATTTATTTATTTTTTATTTTTATTTTTTTTAGCGCTTATTCATTATTGAGAGAGAGACAGAGCATGAGCAGGGGAGGGACAGAGACGGGGGGAGATACAGAATCTGAAGCAGGCTCCAGGCTCCGAGCTGTCAGCACAGAGCCCGAGATGGGCCTCGAACTCACAAACCGTGAGATCATGACTTGAGCCGAAGTTGGATGCCCAACCAACTGAGCCACCCACGCTCCCCTCATTATTTATTTTGATGCTCCAGGTATCCCCATTTTGGCTGGTGACAGCCCCTTCCATCGGGCCACAGGCCCTTCTAACACATCCCCATCATTCTCTGAGCACTTCTTTACTTTTTTGGTACAAGGTGTTCCAGACTTGTCCTGTTCTTTCCCTGCTTCAGCCCTGGAAGCAGCTATCTCTCTGAGGAGCTCTGATTCCGTTACTGGAGAATGATATTGCAAAACCAGTATCTTGGTTTATATATATGCAGTGGAAATGTATATAGCTAAGTTTCTAAAATGTGGTAAATTCCTTTTTTTTTCCCCCACCATCATTAGTATTTTATTTATCCCTCACTGCTCTGAACACACATGTTGTCTCACACAGATGAGGACACCAGTCAGGACTGCAGTGCAGGTTGATTCATTTTTCCATACCCTCCCCCCTCCCCCCGCAGCCTGGGTTGGAGTCCCAGCTGGCCCTGTCCCGGAACATGCCAGATGTGGCCAGACTCTGGGCAAGGCCAGGCATCTGGCAGACCAGCCTCTTCGGGAGCAGCAGTCTCCACTCAGGGGGCCTACTTCCATCAGTCTGGGTCTGAGCCTAGAGCGCATGCTCCAAATCCAAAATGTGGTGAATTCTTGACATTGTACTTCCTGATTGACTTTGTAAATCTTCTCAACTCTTCTCCCTCACATTTCCCCCGACCTCTAATTTTGGTAGTTTTACTACTCAGTATTACCTGTATAGGTCAAGGTGGGCGACATATACAGAAGACAGACCAGTCAGTTGGCTTCGTAGTGACTGTGAAAGATTTCATGAGAACATAATTGTTCGTGAAAGTAACTACAGGCTGATGTATAGAGTATGTGTTGTTGTTGTTGCTGTGTTCTTAATTCTTAGGGGGGAGTTGAGAGTTGGCACTAAGATATTGCCAATTATATAGTGTCCTGCTTTTGGAAAAGATAACACCAAAAAGCATATTTGGGTTTTGAAGTAAAAATAAACCCCTACATTGCTTACTTTAAAACCTGTCTGTGTGTTATGGCTGACAGCGTTTCTTAGTGTTGACCTTGTAAGCGCTCTGATGTTCTTGGTACGGTGCAGGATAGGTTCTTCCTGAAGTCCTGGAGAATAAGGTGTGATCTTCAGGCTGCTGCAGTGGCAGGAAGAGACATAGTCCCCCCGGGGTCACTGTACTCTTCTCCTTCTAGGTAGCCTAGGACGCCTTCTCCGTTAGAGCAGCAGTACCGATCACAGCTCGGTGCTCGGCCGCGCCTTCCCACATCTTTTACCCGTGTTAGTAACAACATGGCTGCTGCTTGTTTTAGTTGTGCGGGTGGGACACTAGAAGGTGAACTTTTGGGGTGTGGGCTCTGTGCCCAAGCCTATCCGATTGGAAGCACTGTGGAACCTCTCTGAAAGGTCGGTGGGCCACCTGTCTACCTTTTACAGTTTTGTATGTGACGAAGACCAAAGAGTTTATTTCTGGGGAATTTTTCAAGTAATAATGATAACCAAGTTTGTATGTGGTCCTGTGCTCGGAGCTTAAACTAGGTGATCTCATTTCATCCTCACAGAATCCTTCTAAAGTGGGATCGGTTATGTCCTCATCTTACAGGTGAACCAGCTGAGGGACAGAGAGGTTAACACACTTGCCTGCGGTGACGTGGCTAATAAAAGCCAAAGCTGCAGTTCGACACAGGCAGTTTAACTGTACAACGCGTGCTCTTAAACACCGCGCTAAGTTGCCTCCTTTCTGTTCTCCTGCCTCACTTGCTGAAGTGGGATCTCTGAGCTAAATGGACCCCCTGTCAGTGAGTCTTTGCATGGAGTTCACCTTGCTCTAGCGTTTTGAACACGGACAGCGAGCAGAGAGGTTTGCCACCATGGCACAGTGAATTTTGCACACAGCCAAAAGTGGTCATTGTGATGAATGATCTCTTGGGGTTATTTAAAACATTTTTTTAAATATTTATTCATTTTTTAGAGAGAGAGAGTGGGAGTCGGGGAGGGGCAAAGAGAGAGGGAGACACAGAATCCGAAGCAGGATCCAGGCTCTGAGCCATCAGCACAGAGCCTGATGCGGGGCTCGAACTCACTAGCCATGAGATCATGACCTGAGCTGAAGTCGGATGCTTAACCGACTCAGCCACCCTTGCATGCCGTGATCTTTTGGGGTTATTTTAGATGACTTCTTGCCTTTCTAACTGTTCTTCACTTTTTTGCCGTCCTTCATCTAGTCTCCTGCCTTGTCTGTCTGTATTTCTCCCTCAGCCAAGGAACTTTGGTTAAATTGGATTCATTCTCCATTGACAATCACTGTTCCACAACATCATGCTATTAAAACCTAAAGTTATATAAATGCAGTAAATATAAGCTCATTTATTTATAAATAAGTATATAAATACAGATTATATTTATGTATGAGTATATAAATAAAATAAAATAAAATAAAATAAAATAAAATAAACCTGTTATTAACATATGGGGGATGGATGTTATTCAGATATTCTGATCACAGAGGTACTGTATATACTACCTTATATAGATGACTTTCTAGATTCAGAATAGTGTCCAAACCAGCTATCTAGCTAATATAAGACCTTTTCATTAATCTTTGATTTGGAAGCATTTAAATATTTTGTAACATGTGAGACCTTCTAAATGTAAAATCATTTCACCCACAAAACAGAAAAAAGCTGTGGATGGTTTGTCCAGACTTGCAGTTCAGAACTCCTTCATCCCTCGCATATCATCTCTGTATGTATGTGTGTTTTGAGTACTTTCTTACTTTATGGCACTATAAGATGCTTCAGGCTCATTGTGTAGATTTCCTGTCCCTGTCCCAGAATCAGCCATTTCTCAAAGGATCCCTGGTTCCTGAACGCAGATCTGGGTGTGGTCATTACTCCTGGGGTATTGTTCTTTAAAGCTCTCTCAGCTGAGGGGGACCTGGGTGGCTCAGTGGGTTG
Source organism: Panthera uncia (assembly GCF_023721935.1). Taxonomy (NCBI): domain Eukaryota; kingdom Metazoa; phylum Chordata; class Mammalia; order Carnivora; family Felidae; genus Panthera; species Panthera uncia. The sequence goes on along the minus strand of NW_026057584.1, from coordinate 100,891,529 downwards.
AACGTCCGACTTTCGGCTCAGGTCATGATCTCATGGTTTGTGAATTCAAGCCTCACGTCGGGCTCTGTGCTGACAGCTTAGAGTCTGGAGCCTGCCTCGGATTCTGTGTCTTCCTGTCTCTCTGCTTCTCCCTCACTCACGGTCTGTCTCTCCCAAAAATATATAAATATTAAAAACAAACAAAAATAAAGCTCTCTCAGCTGAAAGGTCAACCTGTGCGCATACACACATCCCCGAGTGTTTTCATGTCACCATCTGTATCTGTGTGGTAAACATGAGTCCTTCCTGATGTTTTCCAGTCCATCCCAACATGTCTCCTTCTAGCTTCCTCCCCTGGCGGATTTGTGTTTCCACTCCAAGAATGAGAACTCTGGCTCCCATCCTCTGCCATCCACTTACTTAATTCTTTAATTCCAGTTTACATGTCTAGCAGTATCAGAGTTTTTCATCTATACCCTCTGGGAAGCAACTTGATATTAACTAGAGCACAGTGCTTTTGTGCAGCTCCTTTTGCCTTAGTCTTACAAGAATCTCTTCACTGCCACGGTTAATTAGATCAGCAGCCTTTCTTTCACTGCCTTCAGGAAGGTTGCTTCATACATTTGCAATGCAGCTGGATTCTTTGGTCACTATCTGCGATCTTTCCTGGGATCTTCTGCCCTCCTAAATGGTGGTTTCTCACTTTGCACACATTCAAGCTCACTCTTTGTGCTCTAAAGTTCTGTGGGCTTCAACAGATGACTAATGTTGTGCAGCCACCGTGACACTGTTTACAGAATAGTTTCACCACCATAAAAATCCCCCATGGTTTGCCTGCTCATCCCCCCCCACAAGCCACAGGCAACCACTGATCCCTTTAATGCCTCTAGTTTTGCTTTTTCCAGGATATCATGTACTTAGACTTACACAATATATAGTCTTGGCGGACTGGTTTCTTTCATTTAGAAGCATGTATCTCAGGTTCCATTGTGTCTTTTCTTGGCACACCATGTCTTCTTAATTCCTTTTGATCTGGAGCAGCCCCCCTGCCTTTTATCTGTCACTATATTGATTTTTTTTTAATCTCGATTTATTTGATTGTTTTCTCATGATCAGATTCAGGTTAAACATTTTTGGCAGGATTACCGCCTAGGTTGCAGGTGGACAAGCTACGACAAGCTAAGTCTGACCTGCCACCTGCTGCCACCTGCTTCTGTAAACGAAGTTTATTGGAACACAGCCATGGCTGTGACGGAGACCACATGGCTCACAAAAGCTAAAATGTTGACAAGCTGGCCTTTACATAAATAGTTTGCTGACCTCCGATGGAGGTGACTCATTCTTGTTTGCATCATATCCGAAAGCGCTTGATGCTGCTTTGTCCTGTTACTGGTCATACAGATTTCAGTCATTTGGTTAAGGCACTGGCTGCTGGATTTCTCTGTTGTAAAAGTATCTTTCTAATTAATAAGTAGCGTATGGAGTGATAAACATTGAGACCATATACATATCTTGTTTCCAGCAGTTTTGGTATTTCCCAGTGATCCTTATCTGAATCGCTGATATTGCTAGAAATCAGGATTTTTCTTACTGTGTGATTCTTTCTACATTTATTATTTCGCATGCTGCTGTAAAGAAGCAGTCCCCTGGGCCCCGCCCCCCTTTTTTTTTAGAAAGGAACAGGGTAATTTTGTAGTAGTATAGTCACAGCACATTATCACCTTGTCACAAAGAGACTCGTCCTTCAACACTATGTTGAGGTGATGCTTTCTAGTTTGTACTAAAAAATATACTGTAGATCCTTTAGTGTAATTTTTTTTAATGTTTATTCATTTTTTGAGAGAGAGAGAGACAGAGCACGTGCAGGGGAGGAGCAGAGAGGGAGGGAGACACAGAATCTGAAGCAGGCTTCAGGCTCTGAGCTGTCAGCACAGAGCCCCACATGGAGCTCGAATCCACGAACTGCGAGATCATGACCTGAGCTGAAGTCAGATCTTAACTGACTGAGCCACCCAGGTGCCCCTAGATTCTTTAGTTTAAATTCTGAACTCTATAAACTTAAAACACAAAATAACACTCTGTTTTCTGTGGCTGTGACTTACAGAATGAGAGTATAACAACATAGGGGATATGATAAGTTAGGGGCAGTTAGTGCTTACTTCTAGGAAAGGAGAGATAAGGGGACTAGGGAAAGACAGGTTTCAGCTGTATCTATATTGTCTTATTTCATAAAAAGTAGAAAAGGATCTGAAGCGGTCATGACAGTATGTTCAATTTGGTTGGTGGGTTAAAGGAATTTTCTATTCTCCACACTTTTTATGTTTAGAGTATTTCATAATTAAAATGAATAGCATCTCGATAGAGCTGAACCTTGGAATCTTACTATTATATAGATAGGACCCCTTGTTAAGTTATAATATTGGACATTATTCTGATTAATGGTGGGTGTTTGGTGTTTTTGCTTATACTGATTAGTCATTGAATTGGTCACTTTTTTCCCTTAGGTGTTTGTGCTTTCCCAAAAGTCTAAAAATAAGTTACAAACTGTACTCCTTCTATTTTTATAGCCTTTACTATGAGGTAAAGAATTATTTTATTGCCTGTTGATATTTTAATAATTTTTGAGACTTTATTGATTTTTATATTGAAATGTATGTTTTAACACTTCAGACTTCTTTGGGGGGCATCCTAACTGCCAGCAGTATATTTATTAAGTTGCCTTATTTTGCTTATTAATTTTTCTATGGATGCCTTTCATGGAGACCTAAGTGAATGAGGAAAGTTAGTGGTTACCTTCTCATCAACTTTCCAATAATGAAATATTAAATTAATTTTTGCAGAATTCATTCTGTAATCCCAGATTCTCCTGTAAAAGTTCGTTAGGTCTCAAAGTTAAGTTCAAAGGTGAGGAAAGATAAAATAAAAGAAAAACTCTGTGTAAAGTTGGACATCCTTTTCAAAATGTAATAGATAGGCCCCAGACTTTTCCTTTCAGCTAAGGTGAGCAACAGGAACTGAACTCACTCTTGCCTGGAACAACTAGAAAAAAAAAAACAAAACAAACCAAACTATGCAAAATTTATGCAACAGTGGTTTTCAGATACCGGACATCAGGCAGCCTAAGACAGTGGTCCCTGGGATAGGGGAAGCAAACAAGGTGACCCCTGTGATTGTGCCACCTTACCACCTGGAGGGAGTCTGTAGGCTACAGAGCAGGTAGGACTTGGTGAGTTCCATGAGTTCAGCTCAACAGCTGGCACACTGGAGGGGAGCCTGGAGACTTCATAGGACAGAGACCTGGAACGGAGAGGGCTGTGCAAAGGGAATGCTCTGAAGATTTGCAGAGCGTGTGTCTTCAGTTGAATACAGTCAGCACAAGGGTATAAGGAAACTACCGGCAGTCAAGGTGAAGAACAAGCTGAAGGAAGCAGAAGGCAGCACGCTCAGAGCTCAGACAGGCCTGAGAATAGTTTTGTTTTTGTTTTTTTTTTCCTCCACACCAGCCAGAATGGAAGAGCTTGTGATTCACAGGTTATCAGGCAGAGTATCTAAAGGGGTATTGCTGAAATTGTAAGGCAAAATGAGCCCTAGAGTAAATTCCGCTCTGCTCTCACCTGACAAAGCTCGAAAGCAAGACTCGAAAGGATCTAAGTTTCCAAGTAGTGTAACAAAGCTCAGGATGTTTATAGAAACACACAAATATCCAGCACTCAACAAGATAAAATTCACAATGACCTGAATCAAATCAGAACTTACCAGGCGTGCAAAGAAGTGAGAAAATATGACCCATAATTAGGAGAGAAATCAATCCAGTAAAACCAGCCTAGGAATGCTGCAGATGACAGAATTAGTAGACAAGGACAATTGAAAATTATTATAACTATACTGCAAATGTTCAGGAAGGTAGACGGACAGTTGAACATGTTAGCAATGGAAGATGTGAAAAGAAAAAAATCCCAAATTGAACTAGAGATGAAAACTACAACGTCTGAGATGGATATTCACCGAATAGGATTAACATGTAGATCAGATGCAGAAGAAAAGATTCTTAAACTGAAAACAAAGCAACAAAAACAGTCTAAAATAAAGCATAGAAAAAAACCCGAAAGAAAAATAAATAGAGCGGTAGGGAGGGGTGGGGCAGCTGCCATTAGCTAGATATACGTGTAATTGGAGACCATGAAGAGGGAAGCTGGGACAGGGGGGACAGAAGATGTATTGGAAGAAATGATGGTCGAAAATTTTACAAATGTGATGAAAACTATAAACCCACATATTCAAGCAGTTCAACAAATCCCAAGCAAAAGAAGGATGAAGAAAGCTATACCAAAGCATATATAATGAAGTCGCTTATAGCTGGTGATAAAGAGAAAGTTTAAAAACAGCCCCCCCCCCGCCAAAAAAAAGAACATATTATATAAGGAGGAACAAAGAGGAAAGACACAGACTTCTCATCAGAATGAGTGCATGTCAGAATTTGCGGAGCGACATCTTTAAAGTATTGAAAGACAAAAAGTCAATCTAGGATTCTATTCCCATCTTTCAGAAATGGAGGCATAAGAAAGACTTTTTAGACGTACAGAAGCTGAAAGAGACCATCACCAGGAAACATCAACTACGGGAAATGTTAAAGGGCCTTCTTCCAACAGAAGGAAAATGATACCAGATGGAAATTTGGAGGCACACAAAGAAATGAAGACTATTGGAGATGGTAAACATGGGTCAATATGAAAGGCTTTTTTTTCCCTTATTTAAAAAATTTTCTTAAAATAGGCTTCATCACATAAAGAAAAACACTAACCATGTTGTGGCGTTTGTGGAAAATATATGACAGAACTAGTACAAGGCCTAGGAGGGGAGAAATAGAAACATATCCTTTTTATTTTAAATTTTTTTATTAAAACATTTCTGCAATGTTTATTTTTGAGAGAGACAGAGACAGAGACAGAGTGTGAGTGCAGGAGGGACAGAGAGAGAGGTGAGACATAGAATGTGAAGCAGGCTCCAGGCTCTGAGCTGTCAGCACAGAGCCCAATGCAGGGCTCGAACCCATGAATCGTGAGATCATGACCTGAGCGGAAGTTGGATGCTTAACCAACTGAGCCACCTGGGTGGTCCTCTTTTTTTTAAATGTTTGTTTTTTTTTGGGGGGGGGGGGGTGCACACAGGCCGGGGGGGGGGGGGGGGCAGAGAGAGAGAGAGAAACAGACTCCAAAGTAGGCTCTGTGCTGTCAGCACAGAGCCAGATGCGGGGCTTGAACTCATGAATTGTGACTTCATGACCTGGGCCGAAGTCAGTTGCTCAACAGGCTGAACCACCCAGGTGCCCCTGGAAGCGTAAGATTCTTTCACTCTCTATAAAGTGTTACAGTGTCGCTTGGAGGTAGACTGATAAGTTAAAGATGTTTACTGCAAATCTTAGAGCAACCACATGTTCAGGCGCACACACACATTACCTGAGTTATAGATAATAGGCGAACAGAAGGGTTAAAATGGAATCATAAAAAATTGTCAGAGAGCCATTTGTCAAAAGAATGTAGAAGAGGAAATAACAGATGGACAAAACCAAACCCAAATAGCAAAGTGGTAGATTTCAATCCAATCATATCAGTAATCACATTAAATGTAAATGGTCTGAACTCCCTAATTAAAAGACAGACATAACAAGCAGTCCTAAATTATGTGTTACCAATAAGGCATGCACTTTTTTTTTTTTTACTGTTTTTATTTATTTTTTTAGAGAGAGAGAGTGAGTGGGAGAGGGGCAGAGAGAGAAAGAGAGGGAGACACAGAATCCGAAGCAGGCTCCAGGCGCTGAGCTGTCAACACACAGCCCGACGTGGGGCTCAAACCCACAAGCCGTGAGATCATGACCTGAGCTGAAGTTGGACGTTCGACTGACTGAGCCACCCAGGTGTCCCAGGGCATGCACTTTAAATATAAAGATAAAAATCAGTTAAAGGTAAAAGGACATAGAAGTTATACCATGCTGATACTAATCAAAAGAAAACTGATATCAGATAAAGTAGAATTCAGAGTTAAGAATATTGCTGGGGATAAAGACTCTCATTTGATAATGGAAAGACACCGATTAAGATGACATAAGGATTCTAAATGTTTATGCACCTGACATGACAGAACTTCAAATATGTATGAGGTCAAAGCTAACAGAACTGCAAAGAAAAATAGGTGATTCTGCAATTATTGTGAGAAATTTCAGCACTGCTCCCTCAATAATTGATGGAGCACAAAGAGAATCTGTAAGGATACAGAAAACTTGAACAACACTTATTGGACTAAATTGGCTACATTGACGTTTGTAGAACACTCCACCGGACAACAGAATACACATTCCTCTCTGGTGTACACAGAACATATACCAAGAGACCATATTGCAAGCCATAAAACTAAAGTCATGATGAATGTAGAAGGATTAAATTCATACAACGTAGGGTTTTTTGACTACGGTGGAATTAGATGAGAAATCAATAACAAGTATCTCTGGAAAATTCCAAAATATTTGGAAACCAAATAGCATACTTCTGAATAACCTACGTGCAAAAGCAGAGGTCAAAAGACGCAGTATTGTGAACTGAAAAAAAACGAATGCACAACTTTGCAAAATTTATGGGAAACAGGTAAAACAGTACTTAGAGGAATGTTTATAGGACTAGAAGTGCCTAAATTAGAGAAGAGATCTCAAATCAATGATTTCAGCTTCTATGTTAAGAGACTAGAAAAAGAAAAATTAAAACCAAAGTAAGCTAAAATAAAAAAATAAAGATTGCAGTAGAAAATAGAAAACCACAGTGAAAATAGCATCCAAAGCTAATTCTTTTTTCTTCATGATTAAAAATTTATTTATTTATTCATTTATAATTTACATCCAAGTTAGTTAGCATATAACATAGTGCAATAATGTTTTCAGAAGTAGATTCCAGTGATTCATCTCCTATGTATAACACCCAGTGCTCATCCCAACAGGTGTCTTCCTTGATGCCCCTTCACCATTTACCCCATCAGCCCCTCCAGCAACCCTCGGTTCTCCATATTTAAGAGTCTCTTATGTTTTGTCCCCTTCCCTGTTTTCATATTATTTTTGCTTCCCTTCCCTTATGTTCATCTGTCTCGTATCTTAAAGTCCTCATATGAGTGAAGTCATATGATATTTGTCCTTCTCTGACTGACTTACTTCGCTTAGCATAATACCCTCTAGTTCCATCCATGTTGTTGCAAATGGCAAGATTTCGTTCTTTTCGATTGCTAAATAATACTCCATTGTATATATATACCATATCTTCTTTATCCATTCATCCATTGATGGACATTTGGGTTCTTTCCATACTTTGGTTATTGTTGATAGTGCTGCTATAAACATTGGGGTGCATGTGCCCCTTCAAAACAGCATACCTGTATCCCTTGGATAAATACCTACTAGTGCAATTGCTGAGTCTTAGGGTAGTTCTATTTTTAACTTTTTGAGGAATTTCCATACGATTTTCCACAGTGGCTATACTAGTTTGCATTCCCACCAGCAGTGTAAAACAGAGCCTCTTTCTCCTCATCCTTGCCAACATGTGTTGTTGCCTGAGTTGTTCATGTTAGTCATTCTGATAGGTGTAAGGTGGTATTTAATTGTGGTTTTGATTTGTATTTTCCTGATGATGAGTGATGTTGAGCATTTTTTCATGTGTCTGTTGGCCATCTGGATGTCTTCTTTGGAAAAGTGTCTATTTTGCCCATTTCTTCACTGGATTATTTGTTTTTTGGGTGTTGAGTTTGGTAAGTTCTTTATAGATTTTGGATACTAACCCTTTATCCAATATGTCATTTGCAAATACCTTTTCCCATTACGTCGGTTGCCTTTTAGTTTTGTTGATTGTTTCCTTTGCTGTGCAGAAGGTTTTTATTTTGATGAGGTCCCAATAGTTCATTTTTGCTTTTAATTCCCTTGCCTTTGGAGACGTGTTGAGCAAGAAATTGCTGTGGCTGAGGTCAAAGAGGTTGTTGCCTGTTTTCTCCTCTAGGGTTTTGATGGTTTCCTGTCTCACATTTAGGTCTTTCATCCATTTTGAGTTTATTTTTGTGTATGGTGTAAGAAAGTGGTTCAGTTTCATTCTTCTGCATGTTGCTGTCCAGTTCTCCCAGCACCATTTGCTAAAGAGATTTTTTTCCATTGGATACTCTTTCCTGTTTTGTCAAAGATTAGTTGGCCATCCATGTGTGGGTCCATTTCTGGGTTCTCTATTCTATTCTATTGATCTGAGTGTCTGTTTTTGTGCCAGTACCATGCTGTCTTGATGATTACAGCTTTGTAGTAGAGGCTAAAGTCTGGGATTGTGATGCCTCCCGCTTTGGTTTTCTTTTTCAACATTACTTTGGCTAGTTGGGGTCTTTTGTGGTTCCATACAAATTTTACGATTGTTACAAACATATACTTATTTTTCCCCCATTTTACTCAAAATGTGGCTTACTTGAAAAATAATGGTCAGCCTTTCTTTACCTTTAACATATCTTGAAGATCTTATATTAGTAGAGTGCTTTCTTGGCCTCTTTTTTTTTTTTTTTTTGTACAGTTGAAAACTATGTCTCATTGTTTGGGCATATTATAATTTATTTGCAAAGCCTCCCCACCGGAGGACATTTCTTTGGATTTTCCTAAGCATTTGCTATTGCAACCAGTGCTACAGTTAGTATCCTGGTATATGTGTCATATTGAACACGTGTGCAGAGTGTGCAAAGTGTATCTCTGTGATCAATTCTCCAAGTGGAATTGCTAGATCAAAGGGTATATGCATATGTAATTTTGATATATATCAGATTGCCCTCTGTAGGTATTGTAGCATCAGATGTTATTAATGAAAACTAATACTGGTATTTGAAATACTCCTTTAAAAAGAATATTTAGTTTTTTTTGTTTTTTTTGTTTTTTTTTTTTTGTTTTTTTTTTTTTTTTGCATTCTTTGCTGAGGTAGAGTAGTTATATTGTAGGTTGTCTGAATTTTGGGAAGAGTAATGACTGTTCTAGATCATTGGTTTCCACTATTGGCCAAAGACCCTGAAGGGGTCATATGCTAAACTAACATCAACTGTATAGAAAATACTACCTCACACATGAATGCTATATATTTCAAATGTGCATAGATGCTGTTGTATTGAATAAAATGCCAGTGCATTTAAGAACGTTGCTGAATCCTTAATTCAGCTAATAACGGCTCAACATCTTCTCAGTGGTTCCATTATTTTAGGTGACCTTTGGATTTTGGTGGCATGTTAGCTTCATTTTGTGTTCTATTGACCTTTTCAAAGTAGCTTAGTCTGGAGGTCTAGGAGAACAGAGCAAAAGACTATGCATATACCATGAGTGTCTATTTGAATATAATAAAAATAATATTTCTTTTATAGATATTCCTTTGAGGACCAGCCTGCCACCACCATTCAGAAATTATAAATACGGTAACTAATTTTTTGTATTCTTTAAAAGTGTATATTAATATAGTTTCACATTAGTTTTACGTTGCTAGCAATTTGAATTTGGTTTTTAAAAATTAGTTTACTATCTGTAAATAAAAACCAGTATGGAAGTTTATTTAGAAATCTCGAAATCCTGGTGTATCATTAAATTGTAATTGTGTATGAAAGTGGCCTATTTATGAGGAATAAATAGCATATTTGGCAAACCATGTCTAAAATGAATTTCTTGGGGCGCCTGGGTGGCTTAGTCGGTTAAGCATCTGGCTTCGGCTCAGGTCGTGATCTCGCGGTTTGTGAGTTCGAGCCCCACGTCGGGCTGTGTGCTGACAGCTCAGAGCCTGGAGCCTGCTTCCGATTCTGTGTCTCCCTCTCTCTCTGCCCCTCCTCCGCTCATGTTCTCTCTGTCTCTCAAAAATAAATAAACATTAAAAAAAATTTTTTTTAAAATTAAATGAATTTCTTTGTAAGGTAACCAGAAAAGAAAAGTGATTAAAGACTGGGAATTAAAAGAAGAGATTAAACATTAATTTAAATGCCAGTAACTTGAGCATATTACATAGCAGTTTTGTATGTTGCAGTGTTGTTTAAAAATGTAGTAATGAGGCAGGAAGTTGGGTTTCATTATTTGGTAAAAAGATGGCATGGTTATTAACCTTCAGCAGAATGACACTCATCAAACTTTGAGTCTGAGACTTCACTTGAAAATTATGACGCACCTAATAAATATTTCTGTTAATTGGTACAGACATTTTTTGAAGTATAAATTTTTTATTACCTTAGATCATTTTTTTTGGAGTGGCTTTTAATTCTGTTCCCATTTGGTAGAGCAACTTATGACCTAAAATACTTTGAAATCACAATCTTCACCGTGTGTATGCATTTTAATATCCAGAGACTAATTGTGAGGTTATAAGGGGTAGTCAAGCAGAAGTTGAAGGCACTGAGTGGAAAGTACTTTGATTTATTGGGCTTAAAGAATTTACATACTAAATATTGAATAAGAGAAAGGAATAAAAAAGCATGGTTAAGTAAATATGAAACTTCTCAATTCTGGCTTTCATGGCTTTCAGAGTATAATCACTTGCAATATAACCTTAAACTTGAATCAACCTACAAATGCCGTTTCCTTTTTTGCATGGTGCGTGCGTGCCTCTGTGTGTGTGTGTGTGTGTGTGTGTGTGTGTGTGTGCGCGCGCGCGCATGTACATGCATATGCATACATACTCAAACTTGTGTTCCATGTAAGTTATTTTGAAAAATAAGTTTTAGATACTGGCATTAGAATGTCTGACTATTAATCATCATGGTGGTAGATCATGTGCCTTTTATATTTCTCCACCTTTTTAACACTGCTTTGTTCTAGGATTTGTGTACTATTTAGGTGAATTGGCAGAAGAAGTGAATACATTTATCTGTGAAATTAGAAATTAGAGAACTAGGGTTTTGATAGACTTCCAGGGACTTAGTAACTCAGTCTGGGTTTGGCTTTGTAACAATCTGCTGCTTTGTGTTCACTCAGAACAGCCAAACATTACTTTCTCACCTGTCATTGTCCTTCGGTATTGCTACATACTCTGTGGGAATAGAATCCATTGGGTGATGGGGAGTGGAAAGGGTGCAGAGTCAGATTTCCACTCTGTTGGTTGCGGTCTTTGTGCCCTTGGGCAAAGGGCTGGCTCACTCGACTTGAGAGTCTGAGATTTCTCATGGGCTCTTCTCCCATTTAATTGTCATCTACATCTATTATTGATTTATCCTGACCAGACTGTGTGTTCTAAAGCACATCGGATGCTGTCTTATTTTTAAACCTTGTCACCTAGACACTGTGCATGTGTGTAATAAATATTGGTGGCTGTGCAGCATGGAGCTTCTAATACTGTTTGTTTCATGAGGCTGTGTCAGATTAAACAATGCTCGTGTAAACACGTCAAATACCTAACAAGTTTTTTATTTTTATTTTTATGAGGTTATGTTCCTCAAGGAATTTCCATTAAGGGTGCAATACCCATAGATGTTGTTTCTGTTAATAATGCAGATATTTTTGGGGGTGCCTGGGTGGCTCAGTCGTTTAAGCATTCAACTTCAGCTCAGGTCATGATCTCGTGGCTTGTGAGTTCGAGCCCCACGTCGGGCTCTGTGCCGACAGCTCAGAGCTTGGAGCCTGCTTCAGATTCTGTGTCTCCCTCTCTCTTTGTCCCTCCCCTGCTTGGGCTCTGTCTCTGTCTCTCTCTCAAAAATAAATAAACATTAAGAAAATTTAAAAAAATAATGCAGGTTTAAAAAATTTTTTTAATTTTTAATTTAAAAAAAATTTTTAATGTTTATTTTTGAGATAGAGACAGAGCGTGAGTGGGGAAGGGGCAGAGAGTAGGGAGACATAGAATCTGAAGCAGGCTCCAGGCTCTGAGCTGTCAGCACAGAGCGCGACGCGGGGTTCGAATTCACGGGCGGTAAGATCGTGACCTGAGCCAAAGTCAGACGCTCAACCGACTGAGCCACCCAGGTGCCCCAATGCAGTTTTTTTTTAAAAAAGAAGTAAGAACAAGTGAAAAAAGATTGTTTAACAAGAAAGGGACATTATTATTAATATAATATATTTTGCTAGCTTGTTGTTTCTTATCACATCTTACCCGTTTCTGTTGGAGGGAAAAATCTATAAATTTCTGTTCACATTATTTCTTCTTCTGCTAAAAAAAAAATGTAGCCCTCTTATTATGGGTTTGCAGAACCCATTAGAACAAAGATATTTGTAATTTAAAGGCTCATTAGCAAAATATATAGAACATAATTAATATTTGGTAAGACCAAACTATAGTTTTGCATATTGATTGTAACAGGCTTTAAGTGGGATTCATTCTTTTTTTTTTAATTTTAATGTTTATTTATTTACTTTTGAGAGATAGAGAACGCACATGTGTGCACATAAGTGGGGGAGGGGCAGAGAGAGGGAGGGAGAAAGAATCCGAAGCAGGCCCCAGGCTCCGAGCTGTAAGCACAGAGCCTGACCTGGGGCTCAAACCCACAAACCATGAGAACATGACCTAAGCCGAAGTCAGATGCTTAACCAACTGAACCCTAAGCAGGATCCTTTTACTTAAAAAACTGTTACTGGCTTTTCTAACTTGTCTCTAATAATAAACCAGTATCTGTCTATAGTGAGAAAAAGAGAAAAGGGAACTTGGAATAATAGGTAATCCAAAAGCCAATTTGTTTATTTTCTTGTGTACCTTATAAGCTTATTTTTAGCAGTTGTGGTATATTTACATTCCTAATACTCATTTTTCACTTAGATTAGATTTAGTTTTAGTTCTTAACAATACATAGAGTTTTAGGATTAGGCTGACCTTGTATTAAAAATTGCAGTTGATAATTGAAAGCTGACTTTAAAATAATGGGTAACTCTGAGTGCTAGTTCTTAACTGGATAGCTACCCTATTCTTTTGTGTTATTAGAACAGAGTTAAATCAGGGCCTGTTTTTTTTTTTTTTTTTTAATTTTTAATTTTTTTTAACGTTTATTTATTTTTGAGACAGAGAGAGACAGAGCATGAACGGGGGAGGGTCAGAGAGAGGGAGACACAGAATCTGAAACAGGCTCCAGGCTCTGAGCTGTCAGCACAGAGCCCGACGCGGGGCTCGAACTCACGGACCGCGAGATCATGACCTGAGCCGAAGTCAGACGCTTAACCGACTGAGCCACCCAGGTGCCCCTCAGGGCCTGTTTTTTAAAGTAGATCCTTTTGTTTTACTATTGGAATTCCTTATGGAATCAAACGGCATGATTGATAGAAATAAATTTTAGTTTAAGCTTAAGAGTTTATCCAGATATAATAATACATGTAATCACAGTACACTAATTAAATGGTGAAATAAAACCAAGTGAAGAATTGGAAACTTTGTGACTTTAAGCCTGTTGAATGCTGAGCCTATTTATAATTAAGAGGTCATTGTTACAGAGTCAGAATTTGCCCAATGTGGAGAAATTACTTCTTGGAAAAGCACAGTGTGGCCTGACTTCAAGGTAAACAGATTAAAGAGTGAAGGAGGATTGAATAAAGCAGATTAGACGGTGTGAGCCTGTGCATCATTTGAAAACCAGGAGGCAAATACTGGTACTCTGTGGGCATTAGCAGCCTTGGCCAGATTACCAGGGTGATCCTTTGACCTCCTGCCACTTGTATGCATTCTGAGAGCCGGGTAGATTGTTTTGAACTGCTTATGTTAATGTCCGATAATTTTTTTACATTATTTGCTCGTTGTAGCATTCTGCAAGTCCCCCCAGGGACAAGACAGAGTGACATGATCCATCTGGCTTCTGTTCTAAGGGGAAGGTGTGCCAAGGTGACTGCAGGTTACGGCATATAGTTGTGTGTGCCAAAGGCCACGGCTTTCAGATATCTTTAAACACAGTGATCTTTAATGGCCTATAGTGATACTTTTTCTTCTACTGCACTACATTTTTAAGTGAACTGGTCGTAAGGCAAGGACGTAAGTTTCTCAGTTCTGTAGCTGTATCTTTCCATTGCAAATTGTTAAAATGAAGTTTTAGAATAATCTTTGTAAAAATACTTCTTTCTTTCTTTCAGATAAACTAAAGATTGTTCATCAAGCACATAAATCAAAGGTACGTTTCATATGTACGGCATCTGGCACGTAGAAAGTAATCGCTGTCGGCTGTCTCAGTGAATAAGGGAACAAATGCATGCACTTCTAAAATATTTTCCATTATAGTAGCATTTTTTTATTTCATAAGTACCCTTCCTACAGCCTTACTTTTCCATTAAGGAAAAAAAAAAAACCTCACCAAGTCATATCCCTGTGAGTAGTAGATCTTGTTAAAAAGTATTAATTTTTGGGGCGCCTGGGTGGCTCAGTCGGTTGAGTGTCCGACTTCAGCTCAGGTCACGATCTCGCGGTCCGTGAGTTCGAGTCCCGCGTCGGGCTCTGGGCTGATGGCTCAGAGCCTGGAGCCTGCTTCCGATTCTGTGTCTCCCTCTCTCTCTGCTCCTCCCCCGTTCATGCTCTGTCTCTCTCTCTATCTCAAAAATAAATAAACGTTAAAAAAAAAAAAGTATTAATTTTTAAAAAAGCATACATGGGGGCGCCTGGGTGGCTCAGTCGGTTAAGTGGCCGACTTCGGCTCAGGTCATGATCTCGCGGTCCGTGAGTTTGAGCCCTGCGTCAGGCTCTGTGCTGACAGCTCAGAGCCTGGAGCCTGTTTCAGATTCTGTGTCTCCCTCTCTCTGACCCTCCCCCGTTCATGCTCTGTCTCTCTCTGTCTCAAAAATAAATAAACGCTAAAAAAAAAAATTTATAAAAAAGCATACATGTTATTTTTTTAATATTTATTTATTTATGTAAAGAGCGAGCGCGTGAGCCAGCATGAGCAGGGGAGGGGCAGAGAGAGAGGGAGAGAGAGAGAATCCCAAGCGGGGCTCAAACTCATGAACCGTGAGATCATGACCTGAGCCAAAATCAAGAGTCAGATGCTTACCTGACTGAGCCACCCAGGCATCCCAAAGAATACATGTTCTATATCAAGTGAATATTTAAAATAAAATAAACATAAGCATAAAACTTGGTAAAGTAAATTTAGGTTACAAAAAAAAAAAAAAAAGAGGAAACCTTCTGTTATCTGGCAGTTCAATATCTTTGATTTTCTTAATTGTGTATCAGAAGAAAAGAGCCAAAAGCAGGTAAAAATAATTTTACTGTTTTTTCTGACCTATCTCTTTCTGTGTGTAAGAGAAGGTCCGGACTCTGGCTCTTGGGAACATGCCTTCAAGTTGCACACAGGGCATGGCCTGCAGTCTTAATGGTATCTTACCTGCTCTGGAGAAAGCTGTTTATTTATCATGTGTTTACATGTCTGTTTTCTTACTTTTTTAGAGTAATGTATTTATAAAGCCACAATCAAAGATTTGCTTCTCGGGGCACCTGGGTGGCTCAGTTGGTTGAGCGGCCGACTTCGGCTCAGGTCATGATCTCGCGGTCCGTGGGTTCGAGCCCAGCATCGGGCTCTGTGCTGACAGCTCAGAGCCTGAGGCCTGTTTCGGATTCTGTGTCTCCCTCTCTCTGACCCTCCCCCGTTCATGCTCTGTCTCTCTCTTTCTCAAAAATAAATAAACGTTAAAAAATTAAAAAAAAAAAATTTGCTTCTCATACAGACTAAAGCGATCTTTTTTCTTGAATGTCAATGACTTTGTATCGACTCCTCATTAAAGCTGTAACCTTAGTCTATTATACAAACTAGTCAAGGATGAGGGACCATAATCTGTTCTTCGTGTCTCCAATATCTGGCACAATGCCTCATTCATAAGAGTGTTTTTATAACAATTTAAAAAAATTTGTTATGTTTATTTATTTTTGAGAGTGAGACAGAGGGTAAACTGGAGAGAGACAGAGAAAGAGGGAGACACAGAATCCAAAGCAGTCTCCAGGCTCTGAGCTGTCAGCCCAGAGCCTGATGAGGGGCTCGAACTCACAGACCACAAGATCATGACCTGAGCCGAAGTCAGATGCTTCACCGACTGAGCCACCCAGGCACACCATCGATTTTTGAATTAAGTATTTATTTTTGAATTCACCTAATTTCATTGTCTTCTCTAGTCATAGATGCCTACCATAAACTCAGTCAGCCTTCAAGTAAATGTATACCAGACATTACAAAGAAAATGGCATCAGGGTATGGCTATCAAATGTGAATTAGTAACTTCAAAACACATTTTTTTTTCCTTGTAGCTTAAAATAGCACACATTTATTCTCTTCTAGTTTTGGAGGCCAGAAGTCCAAAATTAGTTTCACTGGGCTAAAATCAAGGTGCTGGTAGGACTAGTTCTTTCCAGTAATTTTACTTTTTTATACCACGGATTATATGTACCAATTTGACGTTACCCCTTGTCAGATGCTTTAAAATTCAGTGCCACATGTGTCCGGGCTGCGGTGTGGAATCTGCACTTTGTGTGAGTGCTAGAATGTCCCTCCACTATGGCCGCCGACTTCATTCTTTTTCTGGGACAGGAGGGTTTACAACCTTGTCTCTAAAATGTGGAGAATAGGAAGTTTGGGCTTGTTATAGAGGGAGAAAAATATATACGTATACGTATATGTGCGTGTGCGTGTGTGTATACATACATACGTATGTATGTATACATATGTACATGTATACATACGCACACACACACATATATATATAATAAAGTTATAAGGAAACAATATGCTCTTTGAAAAGGTTGTAAAATAGAGTGATGTCATTCTCCATTCAGTGTTGCATTTTTACATTGTTGGACTTGTCCATATGATCGTACGATGAGGTACAAAGACCTGATTCATAATATTCAAATACTCAATATCATGACATTTAAAAAAAAATCAGGAAATTTTCCTCTTATAGTTGGAAATCTATTAGAATTGTTTCTTATGTTAAAAATGGTTTTTTAAGTTTATTTATTTTGAGAGAGAGAGTGGAGCAGGGGCAGAGAGAGAGAGGGAGAGAGAGAATCCTAGGCAGGCTCCGTGCTGCCAGTGCAGAACCCAACATGGGACTTGAACTCATGAACTGTGAGATCATGACCTGAGCCGAAACCAAGAGTCTGATGCTTAACCAACCGAGCCACCCAGGAGCCCGTTTCTTATATTTAAAACACATGTTCCAACCTGGCATGTTAGAGTTATACAATTAGAGCTTATCTTTCCAGTTGAACAATGTCTTTATTTAAAGAAATAAAGTTGCTTTAGAATGTTTCTGGAATCTGGCTTAATAAATTTTCATCTAAGCCATAACCATTCTAGTTAAATACAGACTATACACCCCAGGGATGATTCTTCCACGTTTCCTCTTCAGCTTTTTATAAGGAAAGGGGTTAATATATTTTTACAGATACAGATTTAAAACTTAAGAAAAACTTTACCCCAAAGCCCTCATTTGTGCTTTATCCAGCTTCCAGTCATTTTTCTCATTTCCCCATCTGCATTCTGTTTTCCATTTTCTGTTCCTCGTCTGTGGGGCTTGTAAAGCAACCCTGGACCAGCGACCAGCCCATCAGTTTTCCAACAACCCAGCAACCCAGCTGTAGTTTTAGTCTCCTTCCTCAGCCAGAGGAAGAGACTTCCAACTGTCTTAATGACCTTGATCACAAAGGCATTTCCCCCATTTCCTCAATTTTCTACTTTTAGAGACTTCTTAATTACCAGGTATCTACAGAAATTTCTTCCCACTATTACAATGAAACTATCTGGATACCTTCCTGTGAGAGCCTCCTGTTTGGAGGAGCCTACTGTTTGGAGCTCATAAGCTCAGTTTTTTGTTTTTTGTTTTTCCCAATGTTTATTTATTTTTGAGAGAGAGAGAGAGAGAGACAGAGCACGAGCAGGGGAGGGGCAGAGAGAGAGACGGGGGGAGACACAGAATCCGAAGCAGGCTCCAGGCTCTGAGCTGTCAGCACAGAGCCCAACACAGGGCTTGAACCCATGAACTGCGAGATCATGATCTGAGCTGAAGTCAGATGCTCAACCGACTGAGCCACCCAGGTGCCCCTGAGCTCAGTTTTTGTTGAATGAATGAGTCAATCAATAGTACAGTGTAAATAATTACCTTAATATGATTTATGGTTATCAAGAAAATGTACCTGTGTGTGTATTATGGGGCTGTTTGTAAAGTCAGAATAATTCCTATTAAAGAGTTTTAAAATGAAAACTCTAGAGGTGCCTGGGTGGCTCAGTCGGTTGGGCGTCCGTCTTTGGCTCAGGTTATGATCTCGAGGTTCTTGGGTTTGGGCCCCACATCGGGCTCCATGCTGACAACTCAGAGCCTGGAGTCTGCTTTGGATTCTGTGTCTCCTTCTCTCTCTGTCCCTCCCCTACTTGTGCTCAAATAATTCAAAAATAAATAAACATAAAAAAATTGTTTTTAAATAAAAACTCTAATTTCTCCTATTTTGTGAGTTTGGAAACCAGGTAACTACTCTTGTTAAAAGTTTATGAGAGGAAGAAGTCATACCCTGCAAGAATTTTTTTAAGAAATGTGCAAGATCTTTAAGAAGAAAACTTCAAAATGCTAGTGAGGGTTATTCAGTTGTCCAGGTCCATTGAACTGAACTCCCCTTAAGATCTTTGCATTTTATTTATGTGAAATTCTACCTCAATTTAACAACAACAACAAAAAAAATAGACACACCAAAAGGATCCAACATAAGACTTAAATGGAAATGCTTAGGGTATTTGGATAGGAAGATGCACCAGCTTGAAGATGTCTGTTTTCTCTTAGTTAACTTATGAATTTAATGTCACCCCAATAAAATACAGCAGCAGTTGTGTATACATATGAATTAAAGAAGCTGGTTGTAATACTAATATGCAAAAAGTAAGAACAGTCAGGAAAAAGAAGAGAAAGGAGAGTGGCCAGCCCTGACATGTATTAGCCATATGATTAAACTAAAGTAAATAAAACAGTGTAGTAACTGGCACATGAACTGTTAGGTGAATGGCACAGAATTAAAAGTACAGAAAGAGACCCAAATATATATGGGAATTTAGTGTATAGTAAATTCAAAGCTGTAGAGAAAATATGGAGGATTCTGTAAGTGTTACTGGGACAACTGGGGAGACGTCCAGAAAACAGCTAAATTGAATCCGTATTCTTTTCTTCATGCCAAAATAAATATCCATCGGGTTAATGACTTAAGTGTGACAGTAGAGCCCACAGGTAAGAATGTAGATGAAACAGATTGAACATGAGTAGATCATTTGTTCACGCCAGGTGATGGGTACGTGGAGGGTTCAGTATGCTGCTCGGTATACAGTGTATGTTTGAGATTCTCCATAATTAAAAGCTTAGAAAAAATGAAATTGATGAACATGTTTGAAGAAAACGTGAAATTTTAGAAGGAATTTTGGAATGAAGGCCGTTCTAAGTAAGATGTAGAAAACCCAAAAACTGTCAGAAAAATTGCTAAGTTTACTTCATGTATTTATTCAACAGGCATTCAGCACTTTTACTAGAAAAAAAAAACATTATAAGAAAAAAATCAAGGAAGGAATGAACACTGGAGCAAAATTTTCTTTTTTTTCTTTTTTTTTAACTTTATTTTTGATTTTTTAAAATTTACATCCAAATTAGTTAGTATATAGTGAAGCAATGATTTCAGTAGATTCCTTAATGCCCCTTACCCATTTAGCCCATCCCCCCCTCCCACAACCCCTCCAGCAACCCTCAGTTTGTTCTCCATATTTATAAGTCTCTTTTGTTTGGAGCAAAATTTTCTAAGTTATATTACAGACAAGGCCTAATTTTATTAGTGTGTGTGTGTGTATGTGTATTACAATTCTATTTAAAAAATTATCATTTGAGGGGCATTTGGCTGGCTCAGAACAGCATGTAACTCTTGATCTCGGGGTTATGAGTTCAAGTCCCATGTTGGGTATAGAGATTACTTAAAAATAAAGTCTTTTTAAAAAAATTATCCTTGGGGCACCTGGGTGGCTCAGTCGGTTGAGCGTCCAACCTCGGCTCAGGTCATGATCTCACAGTCTGTGAGTTCGAGCCCCGCATCAGGCTCTGTGCTGACAGCTCAGAGCCTGGAGCCTGCTTCCAATTCTATGTCTCCCTCTTTCTCTGCCCCTCCCCTGCTCATGCTCTGTCTCTCTCTGTCTCAAAAATAAATAAAAACATTAAAAAAAAATTAAAAAAAAATTATCCTTTGAGCCCATTAAAAAACAAAATATTTATGACTTTACTCAAAATAAATACAAATTAAGACTGCACATAATCTTCATCTGTTAGGTTGCCAAAGATTAGACGGTGTTGATAATACACCGTGTCAGGGGGGCTGTGAGAAACAGGTACTCTCAGCAATTGGTAGCGTTCCTGTAAAGTGGTACCACTTCTGTGAAGCATAATTTAGCAATATCTGCCAGAAAAAAATTGTGTGTATTCTCTGACCCAATGATTCTACTTCTGGGAATTTATCTTACATATAAAACTTGTGCAAAATCTATCTTAGCCATAAAACTTGTATGTATGCAAAATATCACACGTATGAGAGGTTATTTGTTGCAGGGTTCTTTACGGTGGCAAGAGATGGAAACAATCTAATGGCCATCAGTGAGGACAGAGTGTGTGTATATGTGTTTATGTCTCTTCAGTGGAATACCCTGCAGCCTTGCTAAATTATGAGGCATCTCGTATACCAATTTGGAATGATTTTAAGCTATGTTTTAAGAGAAAAAAGCAAAGTGTTAGAATATAGCGTACAATATGCTGTTATTTGTTTGAAAAATTTTACATGCACATTTCTGCCTGCATGAACATATACAGACACAGTGTCTGGAAGGATATACCAGAATTAGTAGAAGTTATTTGTAGGAGAACTGGGCACCTGGTAGATAGGGATTGGAAGGAGACGTACTTTACACTCCATCCATATGTACTTGGAGAATTTTGTATTATGAGTATGTTACCTATTCTTAAATGATTTGTTTTAAATAACATTCCCCCTCCCCCC